>NC_090185.1:19310972-19425972 GCF_024679245.1 Pseudorasbora parva | reverse complement strand
CCATGTAGTTCTGGGCTGATTTCTCACTTTTCTCAGGATCATTGAGATCCCACAAGGTGAGATCTTGCATGGAGCCCCAGTCAGATGGAGATTTGCAGTCATGTTTAGCTTCTTCCATTTTCTAATGATTGCTCCAACAGTGGACCTTTATTCACCAAGCTGCTTGGCAATTTCCCAGTAGCTCTTTCCAGCCTTGTGGAGGTGTACAATTTTGTCTCTAGTGTCTTTGGACAGCTCTTTGGTCTTGGCCATGTTAGTTGTTGGATTCTTACTGAATGTATGGGGTGGACAGGTGTCTTTACGCAGCTAAAGACCTCAAACAGGTGCATCAAATTTAGGATAATAAATGGAGTGGAGGTGGACATTTTAAAGGCAGACTGAAAGGTCTTTGAGGGTCAGAATTCTAGCTGATAGACAGGTGTTCAAATACTTATTTGCAGCTGCATCATACAAATGATTAGTTTAAAAAATCATACATTGTTTGATTTTTTTATTTATTTAGATTATATCTCTCACAGTGGACATGCACCTACAATGACAATTTCAGACCCCTCCATGATTTCCAAGTGGGAAGACTTGCAAAATAGCAGGGCGCTCTCTCTCTCTCTCTCTCTCTCTCTCTCTCTCTCTCTCTCTCTCTCTCTCTCTCTCTCTCTCTCTCTATATATATATATATATATATATATATATATATATATATATATATACACGCACACACATACAGTGTATAGCCTACTTTAACCTAACTTGTTCCGACTCAGAATATTAATTTAAAGAAAGCCAAAAGCAAATAAATGCACTTGTACCTGGTGGTATCTATTTGTGGTCCGGGTCACATAAACAATTCTCTCTGAATGTTTTCTCTGATGAAAAGTCTCTGCATGATGCACAGAGGGGGTTCAAAGTTACAGGGCCGGGAGAAGGACGCTCAAAACAGCCTCACCTCTGCTTTTCTACCGCACTCGTCCTCTTTAACTAGAGTTCGCAACCTGTGTGTTTACAGTCGGCGGGAACTAGCACACAGAGTCGCGTGGAGCGCTTCACGAGACTGTAATAATTGGCTCCTGAAATGCGCAATGCAGCAAAAGTAAGTTGAGTTAAGAGCCCTAAGTGCACGTGAACCAATGTGGGACGCACTAGTGCGCCTTTGGCTATTTCTGCAACCCACCCGGACACCGTTTGCAGGTGCGTCTGTCTGAGGAACCTGCTGACTCTTGTGCTAATAGACATCTATGGACATAAACTCTGCCTGCATTAGCCTACTACACGTCATTAAGACCCTTTTAGAGCTTTTAAACGCCGCAGTTCATAATCAGACACAATCAACCTTCCAACGTCGTAATGCAAACCTACAGGTCCATATTTCATCCCACAACACGCGTTGAATATGAATGCGGAGGGTGAAGAGGGTCATCAGACGCTTGAGCACAGAATAGAATGTTTCGCTCGTCGCCAGCGGCCTCAAGATGATGAAACGACCCTATTGTCCTTACGTTTTAATTAGGCGTAATAAAAGTGCGGGAGATAATGGATCCGTGTATTCCCAAGAACACTCGAGAGCGCCGTTATGGGTCTTACGCAACGACTCTCAGTCCATTCGCGGCCCTTAGCGTGTGCATTAGCGGGCTGAGTGGCGCCCAGCGGGGCCTTCTCGCCACTGACCTGCTGAACTCGCGGACAGTAAGTGACTGCGGCCCGCCGATGTTTGAAAAGCCTTCTAGTCGAGTCGTTCATAATGGCTGTATATTATATTAGCTGGAATTATGGCCATAAAGGGTACTGTGTTTTCCCACGGGAGGCTATGAGGTTCGCTTCTTGGCTGTGTAAATAAGGACAGGCTTTTATTGATATCTCTGGGGATTGGCATCCCTTTTTTGCAGATGGAGAGTGTTTTGTGCAATTCATAAAACTTTTCAACTGAAAAGGTGCCCATTTGTAGGTATTTTTGGGGTATGATTGGTCATCTTACCTCTGATGAAAATGCGCCATGAATGCATCAGGATCCTTAAAATGATAATCCAGAGAAAACTGGAAGTTGTTAAAAAAAAAAAGCTCAACAGAGCTACCACATAGCAAAAATGGTTCAGGAATGGTTTGAAGCGCATAACAATGAGTTTGAGGTGTTGACTTGGCCTCCAAATTCCCCAGATCTCAATCCAATCGAGCATCTGTGGGATGTGCTGAACAAAAAAGTCAGATCCATGGAGGCCCTACCTCACAATTTACAGGACTTAAAGGATTTGTTGCTAACATCTTGGTGCCAGATACCACATCACACATGTATGCATTTATATTATTGATCAACAATACAGGGAAAAAATCAATACAGAAAAAAAAAAAAAAAAAAAAACATTAATGTGAAATATTACAATTTAAAAGTTTTTATTTTTATTTTAGTATATATTTAAAGTTTATGTAATATAGTTCATGTAATATTATATATTTTATAATATTATTTTCTAACAATATAAATCCTCACTAGCCTATCACTTTTTATTAATTTTAACACATCCTAGCTGAATAAAAGTATTAATTTCTTTAAAAAATACTGACGCCGAACTTTTGAACCGTAGGTTAAATAGTTACAAAAATGTATATTTTAAATAAATCCTGTTCTTTTTTTAAACTTATTATTCAAGATTAAGAAAAAAAGTAACGTTATTTGAAAAAGTGATAATATTGATAAATATAAAAATCTATATAAATATTGATAATTGACAATAAATCTGCATATTAGAATGATTTCTGAAGGAAAAATCAGCTTTGCATCACAACAATAAATAATATTTTAAAGTATATTAAAATAGAAAATCATTATTCTAAAAGTGTTTTTTTTTTTTTTTTTTTTTTTTTTTTTTTTTGATCAAACAAATTCAAGCTTGGACATAAGAGATTTCTTTCAAAAACAACAAAAAATAATGTTTCCAAACGTTTGACCGATAGGCTATATAAATCAAAGGCTGATAGCATTACTGTAGGCTACCTTTTTTTTTTTTTTTGGAAAGCGTCCTACCGAACGCGAACATTGGCCTGGAACTTCTAACTCTATAAAAATGATGACACAGTTATGAATGCAACAAAACTTCCAGCTTTCCCTTGATTTGCATTTTCAGCATGAATCTCCCCCGGAGCAGATGGCCGGTTGCTACAAGAATGCGAGTGTTGGAGGCACATTCGCCATCGCTGACATTATCTGGACCCGTTTGAATCGCTGCCCCGCCACCGTCCGAGCCAGTCCGGTCAGAAAGGACGCCCCTCGTGTCTGTCCGCGAAAGCCAAACGCCTCAAAGCTCGCAGGTGGCGTCGAACATTGATTCCAGCGTACTGGCCGAGGATCTTTCAGAACGCCTTTGTGTGACTGTGATGTCGTACAGAGGGCACCATGTGCTTGCTGTTTTATCAACCCGAGTGGAAAAACGCTGCATGTTTTTTTTCCATCCTTGCAGCGGAAAACGGGGGAAGTGACTTGCAGAACAGCCGTGTTTTGTTCGAGCAAAATGGTTCTCCATAATAGGGCGGCAGATGGGAGAGACCGCTGTGCGAGATCATTGGTGTTCTGGATGTTTTTGAGATGTCTGCTCCTGGTTTAGCGTTTACGGCGGATTCCATCATGTGCAATGACCCAAAAACCGCTCACTTTTTTGCGCACTACAGCTGGTGAAAACGATCAGCACAGTCATACATTAATGTTTCCCGCGGTGTCGCATTTACACACACACACACACACTCAAATCATGATTAAATCTTAGAGCCGTGACAGAGCTACAGCTCTAAATGGGATGCAAATGCAATGGATGTAAAAATAGACGTAGGCCTAGCATACATGAACGGACCACAAGCCTGGGATTCACTGTTGGGAATCTGTTCTGTTTATTTTATCATTTGCAAATGTAAATGCTAAGATGCTACAATATAAGATGCTAAGAAAAAAAAAAAAAAAAAAAAAAAAAATATATATATATATATATATATATATATATATATATATATATATATATATATATATATATATATATATATATATATATATATATATATATATTTTACGTCAATACAAACGTACCAAAAAGTGCAATAGTGTTTTATAAAAAAACATATTATAGTATAACAAAGTTGTCACTATGTAGTTTTTTTTTAATTATGTGTATTTAATTATTGTATTTATATTGTGTATTTTTTATATTTAATATAATATTTATATACAAAAGATAATATTAAAGAGTACAAATATTTGTGGATAATTAAACATATAATATTTTAATGAAATATAAATATTTAATCAATTTAAATATATTTATTTCAATATTAAATTGAAACTTTTTTCAAAAATACAATAATTTTATAAATTTTTTATGGTGTATACTATGGAATATTTCAATACTATAAAATTAAATTTTAAATTATTATCAAATATTTTATACATTTTTATTATTATAATACTGTACTGTATTATAGCTCATTTCCATTAAAATATGTATTTATATTAAATGATAACATTTAAAAAAATACAAATTAAATATTGGTTAAATATGTTTATATTTAATATGGTTTCTAACTTAATTATAGTACTTATGTGTGGATAGATAGACAGACAGACTGACAGACTGAGTAATTAAATTACCTTTAGAAAATAAGAAAATATATGTACCCAATTATTACAATATTTCATATTATTTAATTAATAATAATAATAATATAAATTGTTTATTAATATATTTATTTCTGCTTTAGAATTCTATAGATGTCCAAAAATTGCATAGAATTGATGCATATCGTGTTACATATATTTTTAAGTAAAGCATGTTGAGTGAACTCAAATATTTAAGTACATATAAAAAAAGTTTTTCTTGTTAATTTTAAATAAAATTATTCCAAGTTGGTTTTACTTAAAAAGTTTGATGCAAAAATGGTGCATATATATTTTAAGTAAACCCAACACACCGTTTTTACCAGTGTAGGCCTACACCATACTAAGTTCAAGTGCTTGTATTGGAGTGTGTAGATTTATTTTTGTACATTTCTATTTCAGCCTGTCTTACTTCTCAGCCTAAACTTTCATCACAGGAGATGAGTCCTCACAGATTCAGCGTCACTTCAGCAGAACGTGTTTCGTGTGCGTTTATTGGCATCAGGGTTCATACGGCCTCCTCCACAGTGCAGTTGAGAACAGTACAGCAATATTTCCTCTCGGCCGCATCCGGTTCTCGGGTCTCGCCTCCGTGTGCCCTTCCGTATCCTTTTATCGCTGTATAAAAATGGACACAATCACGGTTCTGACAGCTATAAGCCCTTAAACAAGCAGAGGAGCCGGTGAGGAACGAGAGTTGACAGGAAGTGGAGCTCATTTATAAGTAATGTAACATCCAGGACTGTCCGAAGAGCACTGGAGACAGCCGTATTTTTTACAGCTTTTTAGGGCAGAAACCTTTGTCTGACACTTCAGTTTTTCTCTCAACCGCTTCCGTCATGGGCATCTTTTTTGAGCGAGACGGCAACATTTCCGGATGAATGAGGTGGAGGCATCAGTTAGTGAGGTGCATCTCTTGCTTTCGCTCACTTGGGAAAGACAGACCCTGAGGGACTCTTACAGCACAAACACACTGTGAAGATGTGCATGTAGACTGACTAAAAGACCAGTGTTCCCTCAGGAGGTCCGGAAAATGTCTTTCGCATATGTACCGATTTGTACTGACCGACACATCTGTTTTTTTTCGCCAAACATACACTGCATTTTGAAGTCATCTAATTTGTGTTTGACCAAATAGACTTCAACACGCACCCTTAAGTAACCTCAACTCAATTTTCCTCGTAAATCCAACTCAAATACTTTGCGTAGCAGAAACATAATTCAACTAAGCACTAATAAAACTATAAACGGAAAAATAACTCAAGTGAAAACACTTTCGTACGCAATGCATTAGTTCTAATAAACAGACAAACCACAATACCGCTGTAAACGGTTGCTCATTGAGCATTTCATTTGCCTGTCGTCAGCCTAATGTCTTGTCTCCATGGCGACCCCCCAAAACTCCAACATGACAAAAACGTTTCTAAATCCCAACTTAATAGAACATTAAATGATAATAATAACAAGCCTTCTACATTATTTATCTTGCTTACAAACACATTTTCTCTTAACTAGAAATCTCATTACCCTTAGTAAGTTGATTGTACACAATAAAATTAAGTTGTTACGAAATGTTCATTTAAATATAATATTGAACAAGCAGCAAACATCCTCGTTTTGAGTGAGTGCTTCCATTTCAGCAGGAAATCTAAGAAAAATCCATGACTTTCCAAACAAGGAAATTAATAATAATAATAATAATAATAATAATTCATTACATTTATATAGCGCTTTTCTAGACACCCAAAGCACTTTACATATAGAAAAGTGCTTTGGGTGGGGGGAATCTCCTCAGCCAACACCAATTTGCAGCATCCACCTGGATGATGCGACGGCAGCCATTTTGCGCCAGAACGCTCACCACACACCAGCTGATTGGTGGAGAGGAGACAGAGTGATGAAGCCAATCAGGATATGGGGATTATTAGGAGGCCATGATGGACAGGCCAATGGGCAAATTTGGCCAGGATGCCGGGGTTACACCCCTACTCTTTATCGAAGTACATCCTGGGATTTTTAACGACCACAGAGAGTCGGGACCTCGGTTTAACGTCTCATCCGAAACACGGTGCTCTTTAACAGTAAAATAACGGTTACTGCAAGATTGAAACGCGCGTTGCGACGCGTCAAAAGCAAGAAACACTGAAAAATGATAGAAATTGCTAGATTTAAGTTGCAGTTTGGAAAAAATACCTGTTCTTTTGGCAGTAAACAGGGGTCAGCATGGGCAACCTGACTGGTCTGCAGTTATGCAGCCACACACAACAAACTGTGATGCACTGTGTATTCTGACACCTTTCTATCAGAACCAGCATCAACTTATTGAGCAATTTGAGCTACAGTAGCTCGTCTGTTTGACATGGGCAGCTTTTGCTCCTCACGTGCATCAGTGAGCCTAGGCCCCCCATCACCGGTTCACCACTGTTCCTTCCTTGCATATCATTTAAACAATACAAATGTATAGTGAATCGAACATTATTCAGGAATAATGCCATGATGTGGTGTGTGTATTACTTGTGACTCCTTAGCTCCGCCCAATGCACGACTCCATGAGTTTGACTGTTTTCAGAATGAATCAGTACAGTGTGTCTGTCTTTTATAAATATGATAAAACTTTTGGTTGAGTTTAATTTAGAGGGGTTGCTTCACCGTCAGAAAAAAGGCACATCGAAAATCGAGATGACTTGGTGGCTATAACAAGTCACTTTCAGATTCCAGTAAATAAGCAGTCTCTTAAGAGAGAACTTAAAGGTCCCGTTCTTTGCGTGTTTTCGAAGCTTTGATTATGTTTACAGTGTGCAATATAACATGAGTTCATGTTTCGTGTGTAAAAAAACAGTATTTTTCACACAATTTGCTTATCTGTACAGCGCTGTTTCCTCTATCCTAAAAACGGCCTGATGATTTCCTTGTTCTATGAAGTCCCTCCTTCAGAAACACTTAACGAGTTCTGATTGGGCCAGCGCTTCCCGTGTTGTGATTGGACAGCAGCTTAGCGCACTTTGCCCGAAAAAGGTCCCTCTTACCATAAAGGGAGATGCTGAATTCTTCTCCACGTGGAAGAGCAACAAGACCACGCCCCCTATTTTGCATGTTCTTGTGGGCGGAGGGTTCGCGGTTCTAGTGACATCATTAAATCAGGAAGTGCAGGGGTGTAGTCCAAACCGGCCGTTCGCTGTAGGCTTTGAAAGGGAACTTCTGTTAAATAAAATATCTCGCTTGCCATTGAACTTTGAGCTTTATAATTTTACAGGTATTATTTATGCTCTAACAGCAACATTACACACTAACTAAAGTTTGAAAGATGGAATCGCGAAGAACGAGACCTTTAAGTCTGTGTTGTGTAATCGTCTAGTTGAGATGATTGTGATTTGTAGTTAAAATGTTTTAAATAAACCTCCAGAATGTTTTAAAACGTTGTTTTCACTTAATTTTTTTTCAATATCACTTATTTTTTAATATATTAATATATTTCTTTATTAATTAATATAAATGTACTGTATATGTATACTGTATTCATCTTTTATGTAATACATAAACTTTTTAAAAAAATACATACTTTTCAAACTATTGTAAATGTAACATATATATATATATATATATATATATATATATATATATATATATATATATATATATATATATATATATATATATATATATATATATATATATATATAAACATATCACATCACTTATTTTCTTATGAGAGGACACTTATTTATTATGATATAAAATTTACATTTGCGCACATAATGACAGAGGCGGGAACATGCAAATACACGCTCATTTTTACTTGACAATTAACTTGATCGTGTATTGACAGATGAGACGCCATGTTTTATTACACAACTGAGGGAGCAACATAATTGCTCTCTCTCTCTCTCTCTCTCTCTCTCTCTCTCTCTCTCTCTCTCTCTCTCTCTCTCTCTCTCTCTCTCTCTGCTGTTTCATCATCTTATTATCCTAATCCTCCCTTATCTGGAGCTTCTACAGTAGCTTGTACAATACTGGGAGTGAATATATGAACAGATTAAAGGAGTGAGTGTGCATGAAAAGAGGTACAGTGATGTAATGTTGTTCTAAACCTGTCTGACTATCTTTCTTCCATGGAATAAAAAAAGAAAGATTTTGCAGAAAGTACATTTGTCCTTTCTGATGATTGAAAAAAAAAATCTAAATAGTTTTGCTACTGTTGGGAGTTCTAGATGGTTTTATATTGTGTTGCTATGGGGTTGCTAAGGTGTTCTTGGTTGTTTTAGCAGCTTGTTTGCTACTGTATGGGGTTCTAGGCGGTTTTTAGCATGTTACTATGGGGTTGCTAAGGTTTTCTTGGTTGTTTTAGCAAGTTTTTCGCTACTGTAGGGGGTTTCAGATGTTATTAAGCGTGTTGTTATTGGGTCAATAAGGTGTTCTGTGTTGTTTTTTGCACATTGTTACGTAGTTGCTACTGTAGGGATTTCTTGATGGTTTTATATTGTGTTGCTATGGGGTTGCTAAGGTGTTCTTGGTTATTTTGAGCAAGTTTTTCGCGACCGTAAGGGGTTTTAGATGTTATTAAGCATGTTGCTATTGAGTCAATAAGGTGTTCTGTGTTGTTTTTAGGCCATTATGATGTTCTAGGTTGTTTTTAGAATGTTGATATGGGGTTGCTAAGGTGTTCTGGGTTATTTTTAGGTTTCTAGGGTGTTCTTGTTTTTTTAGCAGCTTGTTTGCTACCATATGGGTTGCTAAGGTTTTCTTGGTTATTTTTAGCAAGTTGTTTTGCTACTGTAGGGGGCTCTAGATGTTATTTAGTGTGTTGCCAGTGGGTCTGCCAAGGTGTTCTCTGTTGTTTTTAGGTTGTTAAGTTGTTCTAGGTTGTTTTTAGAATGTTGATATGGGGTTGCTAAGGTGTTCTGGGTTGTTTTTAGGTCGTTAAGGTGGTCTAGGTTGTTTTTAGAATGTTGATATGGGGTTGCTAAGGTGTTCTGGTTAGATTTTAGCACATTGCTAGGTAGTTGCTACTGTAGAGAAATAGATGGTTTTATATCATGTTGCTATGGGGTTGCTACAGTGTTTTTGGTCATTGTTAGCATGTTTTCACTACTAAGGTGTTGTTAAGGTGTTCTAGGTTGTTTTTAGCATGTTGCTATGGGGTCGCTAATGTGTTCCGGGTTGTTTTTAGTTTGCTAAGTTGTTCCGGGTTGTTTTTAGCACATTGCTAGGTAGTTTCTACTGTTGCGGGTTCTAGATGGTTTATAGCGTGTTGCTATGGGGTTGCTTAGGTGTTCTGGATGTTCTGGTGTTCTGTTTGTAACATGTTATTTGCTACTGTATGGTTTCTAGGTGTTTTTTTAGCATGTTGCTATGGGCTTGCTAAGGTGATTTTCGGTTGTTTTATCATGTTGCTATGTGGTTGTTAAGGAGTTGTTTTAGCATGTTGCTATCGGGTTGCTAAGGTGTTTTGGGTTGTTTTAACTTGGTTTCTAAAGTATTTTGAGTGGTTTTAATTATATTTCTAGGGAGTTAATAAGGTGTTCTGGGTGGTTGCTAGGTGGTTACTTACTGGCCCAAGTTTAACCCCCAATTTTGTGATCTCTAGATATGACTTGCATCCCCGTCTATTCTGTTTTATGTAAAAATCTAAACATGGTATGAGATTGCATTCTGTAGCACAGCTGCACAGGTCACAATATGTCTGTCTTATTCTTTAAAAAATGTTTTCAAAAAGTCCAGTTGAACATGTTTTTAAATGAAACAATTGTTTTCTCTTCCAGCTGAATCATTCCACTCAGGATGTCCCAGTGAGGGTGAAATACTGTACGCACCATGAAGCTCCGCTCTGTTATGCTAATCTAGGCCCATTATGAAACCGTACGATTTAGAAACGTTTTGGAAACTGAAGCGAGGTGGTCTCTTGAGTTCACAAAGACTCAGCCAGTCAGAATCCGCTAATGCTAAGCACTTATTAAAGTGAACAGGAAGGCACAGGAAGTACTTATCTAAGAAAGGGCAAAAAAAGATGACGTTTCATTTGCAAAGCTGTTTGTGCAAAGATAAAAGAAATTCAGATATCTGATTAAACGGATAAAATCTTAGGACAACTGATGCGAAATCATTGCATTGAATATTTTCTTTTTTTTCTTTTGGCGCCTCTGCCAGAGGTTTTTGTGTTGACATCTGCGATAAGAGAAGAGCATTTCAGTTCAGTTTGGTTCTTGTAGAATGAAGACAGCTGGCGAGGCTGGATCTTGTCATTTCAGAAGCCCAGAATGCCCTCTGATGTAGATTGTAATGATAAAAGAACGTCCAAGGACTCGTCGTCTCATTCCACGTCGTTTTTGATGCTAAGAGCTGTTGCAGGTTATTGCGAGAGCGTGTTTGTGAAGCTCATGACGACTTTCAGCCGAGCAGACAGCTTGATTGACCCTGAAAATGTTGAGATGACACGCAATTCCAAACGACTCTTGAAGTAGTAGTTTATGCAAATCACATTTTTTTTCAATCATGCACCTTCAAAACTTTCCAGCATGAAAAAAAAAAGCAAGAACATTTTCAAATCGGGGTATCAGAATGCCCAAAATACAACTTTTTAAGAATTATTATATAATTTTTTACAAAAATATTTTTTTAGGTTTCAGATTATTATATATTATATTTTATTGTGTTTATTATTTTAATTTAATAAAAATATATTACATATATTTCTATTTGTTTTATAAAAATATATTGCATACTGTATATTAATGTATTTTTATCAATTTATTTATTATATATATTCTGTTCCTTTATTTGTTTAAATATATATATATATATATATATATATATATATATATATATATATATATATATATATATATATATATATATATATATATATATAATATGTGTGTGAAATATACATTATATATATAGATTATTTTTATAACAACATATTACATGCTATGTATTAATGTGTTTAATAATTATATTATTGTCATATTATTATTATTATTATTATTATTATATAATTATTGTCATAAATATATTACCTTTTATATATTTGTTACTTTTTTTAAAGAAAATACATAATTAATGTACATTTACTAATTTATTTATTTATATTGTTTCTTTTTTAATCAATGAATCAATCAGTCAGTCATTCAGTCAGTCAGTCAGTCAACTCTCCAGAAGTCTGAGACCACTGGTATTTTGCCATATATATTCATATTTTCTATTAATTGTACATCATATGCATTTATTTCATTACATTAGAGGTCCTTAAGCATGTAGTTAAAAGTTAAATTCGACCAATGATGTGATTTTGGGGCGGGGCTATCTGTTTGATGACCAATGGCAGACAGGGGGCATGTTGTTTGGCTTTAAATATTATTTTTTTCAAAAAATTTGTTTAGAAGTCAAACAAGTTTTTATTTAAAAGTTTAAATGACACAAATTCCTGATTTGCATTATGGTCTCATACTCATTTCCCTTTTCTTTTATATAGGCTATGCCTCTTTTTTCCTCCAAATCCAATTCCTTTGTCATTGAATTAGCCATTTAACAGATTAAAAACATAAGGCAAACAAAGCTTTGTGATTAAGTATCCTGGAGTTCATAGTTGGACACTAAAACGGCATTTTGCGGCTTTGGTGTTCAATAGGGACCTGCTGCTCTGTCAGATTAAATAATTAGATTTTTCCTGCCTGAAGTTTGGGTGTACAAGACTCGTTCCTCATTACCGTGTCACATCTCTATGGCAACCACAAATGATATTTCATAATTAAGAGCTGGCAGAGAGCCTACGTCCTTCCCACTTATTTCAGAAATAAAACGATCAATATGGGCCCCACGCACGCGGTGTAATTGAACGAGCTTGTGCGCGTTGGGATTGATTAATCACGCAAGAGAGAAATTGCAAACATCTCTTCGGCACAATGGCTGGAGCTGTTCATCACCTGCACTCACGCTGATGAAGCTAACGGGCGGCGCCGATCTCGTGCGGCAGGAGTCGGAGTTAATGTTTGGAGCGCGAGGGCAGGTAGATGGAACAGCAGTGTGTAATTAAATATCCAGATTTGGATGAGGATATGTCTGCGCTCATTAAATGTCACTCACTTGCAGCTTGTTAAAAAAAAAAATAGTAGAAGATTATCCTGAAGAATGTTTTACAGCTGCGTAGATGTGCCAGTATGAAATGTGGCATCAAAAAAGATGAAATTGGAGAACATGTTAACGTGTCCACTCAAATAGCTAGATGTTGTTGAGATTGACTTCTATGGAAGCTTATTACCACCACAAATCAAACCATTTTAAAAGATGATTGCGACTTTTTATCTCACAATTGTGAGATTACATCTAGCAGTTCTAGACCACATAAAACTGACCACATTTGCTTTCTGTACCGCCAAATTGGCACCCCTAAATCATATCATTCAGCAAACTTGTTACAAGGCAAAAAATGCTTTTCTTACTTAGTATTTTTGTCTTGTTTCTAGTCCAAACATCTCAAAATTCTTAAAACAAGAAGTATTTACTAGACAGCAAAAGTATTTGTCTTGTTTTGGGGAAAAAGATAAAATGAAGTGAGTTTTTGCTTAAAATAAGAAAAATAATCTGCCAATGGGATGAGAAAATTAATCTTAATTCAAACAGAAAACAAGATTTTTTTTTCTCAACCAATTGGCAGATTATTTTGCTTATTTTAAGCAAAAACTCACTTCATTTTGAGTTTTTTTTTCTTTCTTTCCCAAAACAAGACAATAATTTTTACTTGTCTTGTAAATATTTCTTAATGTAAGAATTTTTGATATTTTGACTAGGAACAGGACAAAAATACTAAGTAAGAAAATCATTTTTTGCAGTGTATTGAGGGCAAACAACATTATTTCTGTGGATTTGACCATTCACGTATTCCATAACGAAACATCTTCAGCAGCATTGAGCTCACAGGAACGCTAATCTCTTCGACGGTAATTTTCATCACCAACAAACCTCCACAGATGGGGAATGAGGGAGGACCCATTGTGTAGGCTATGCGGAGGGAGGGGAACAATGGCGCATATACTGGCAGGATGCAAAACAGCTCTTAGCCAAGGAAGATACAGGTGGCGACATGACAACGTCCTCAGTGCACTGGCTGACATCTTGGAGCGGGAGAGGCAGAAAAAGCGCCAGACCATTATAAGGCCGGTAACAGCCATTCAGTTCATCAGAGAGGGGGAGAAACCACCAGCCCCCAAGAAGATTAAGAAGAGCCTCTTGCAAGCAGCACAATCCTGGGAGATGAGGGTGGACCTGGGAAGGAAACTAGTCTTCCCCCAGGTTGTGCAAACACAGTTGAGGCCAGACATGGTCTTATGGTCGGAGGAGGCAAGGAAGCTAATCTTGATTGAACTGACGGTTCCATGGGAAGACGTGTGCGAGGAGGCCTACGAGCGGAAAGCCACCAAGTATCAGGACCTCGTTGAGCAGTGTAGGGCCAAAGGGTGGCAGACCTGGCTATTCCCGGTTGAAGTCGGGTGTAGGGGTTTCCCGGCACAGTCTGTGTGGAAAACACTCACAGCTCTGGGTTTGGCAGGTAGGGAAAGGAAGGTAGCTGTTCGTAGGTTGGGTGAGGCAGCAGAAAGAGCGTCTTGCTGGCTCTGGAGTAGGAGGGAGGAGTTGAGCTGGGGGCCAGGAGGAGGTGGGCAGTGACTGGCCACCACTGCCGACCCGCCAACTGGAGGGTGTTGTGGTTCAGGGTCGAAACATCCCGTGAAAGTTGGACGCCACCTGACGACATCTTCTCCTGGCTGAAAGCTACTGCCATGTACTACAGTCAGTGACTGAATTAGATAGCATCAGTTAGATGTATCCAATAGTAAAAAACACTTTCTCTTTAGAAATATGAGAAAACTAACCCTAATACAGTATAAGAAACTGGCCTTCGCCTAGCCACGGGCTTGAGACTAGCATAACATTTTCTCACTCAAACCCATGGCAGCTGCTGTGTCTGATTGCTTTTAGATGAAATTTCTGTCGTAAACTACTGGTCTAGGATCAGTTTTCTCAGTAATACTAGCATATTGGCAAAACATATTTGGCAAACGATCCAGTGCGCATCTGGAGAATGTCAAAAGTTTCGTTGATGCAGTGTTGAGCAATGTATCACAAACATATCTGTTGATTTCTTGAACAGAATGGCCAATCAGAGGCATTTAAGGGGCCGTTTATTTTTTGGCTGTTCATTCATATGACAACTGTGTTTTTGAGGGCCTAAAAACACTATATTTGTTTATATATTATATATTTTCTTTTTATTATAGCATTATCATCTCTGTGTACATAAATTGGTGAAAACGGTGATGTCATGCGTATTATGTGTTCATAGTTTTTCATTACAAAGTGACATCACTAACTACTGGCCTGGCATGTATAATGCAGCGTTTTTAGTTGTTACTAATAATTAATGTAGAACATTTATTTAAATGTTTTTCAAGGACTTAATGTAATTTTAAATATACACTCACCTAAAGGATTATTAGGAACACCATACTAATACTGTGTAGCCTCTAAACTGTAGCCTCTTTTTCCTATTTGTAGTGGAGATGAGTGGTACCCAGTGGGGTCTTCTACTGTTGTAGCCCATTCGCCTCAAGGTTGTGTTGTGGCTTCACAAATGCTTTGCTGAATAACTCGGTTGTAACGAGTGGTTATTTCAGTCAAAGTTGCTCTTCTATCAGCTTGAATGAGTCGGCCCATTCTCCTCTGACCTCTAGCATCAACAAGGCATTTTTGCCCACAGGACTGCCGCATACTGGATGTTTTTCCCTTTCAGACCATTCTTTGTAAACCCTAGAAATTGTTTAGTGGTTGTGTGTAAAAATCCCAGTAACTGAGCAGATTGTGAAATACTCAGACCGGCCCGTCTGGCAGCAACAACCATGCCACGCTCAAAATTGCTTAAATCACCTTTCTTTTACATTCTGACATTCAATTTGGAGTTCAGGAGATTGTCTTGACCAGGACCACACCCCTAAATGCATTGAAGCAACTATCATGTGATTGGTTGATTAAAAAATTGCATTAATGAGAAATTGAACAGGTGTTCCCTAATAATCTTTTAGGTGAGTGTACACTATATTGCCAGAAGTTTTGGCATTTTTACATGAAATTGAATGACATCCCATTTTTAATCCATATGGTTTAATATGGACATGCCCCACCCTTTGCATCTATAACAGCTTTCACTCTTCTGGGAAGGCTTTCCACAAGGTTTAGGAGTGTGTTTATGGGAATTTTTGACCATTCTTCTAGAAGCATGGTCATGTGTGAGGTCAGGCCCTGATGTTGGATGAGAAGGCCTGGCTCACAGTCTCCGCTCTAATTCATCCCAAAGGTGTTCTGTCGGGTTGAGGTCAGGACTCTGTGCAGGCCAGTCAAGTTCCTCCACACCAAAACTTGCTCATCCATGTCTTTATGGACCTTGCTTTGTACACTGGTGAGCGGCCATGTTGGAACAGGAAGGGGCCATCCCCAATCTGTTTCCACAAAGTTGGGAGCTTGAAATTGTCCAAAATGTCTTGGAATGCTGAAGCATTAAGAGTTCCTTTCACTAGAACCAAGGGGCCAAGCCCAAACCCTGAAATACGACCCCACAGCATAATCCCCCCTCCACCAAACTTTACACTTGGCACAACGCAGTCATGCAAGTACTGTTTTCCTGGCAACCGCCAAAAGACTTGTCTATCAGATTGCCAGAGAGAGAAGCGTGATTCGTCACTCCAGAGAACACATCTCCACTGCTCTAGAGTCCAGTGGCAGCATGCTTTACACCACTGTATCCAACGCGTTGCATTGCACTTGGTGATGTAAGGCTTGGGTGCAGCTGCTCGGCCATGGAAACCCATTTCATGAAGTACTTTTCTTAAACTAATCTGAAGGCCACACAAAGTTTGGAGTTCTGGAGCTATTTAATACAAAAAGTTGGTGACATCTGAGCACTGTGCGCACTATATGTTGCATGGATTTATTTATTTGTATCTTTTCTAGGATGTTCATAGTTGCTAAAGCGTTGCAATAGAAACATGTACAATACTTTTTTCTGGCCTTTGACCTTACCTTTACATTTATTTTTTGTGTTACATTGTAATGTTCGGTTATGACAGAGGCTATATCTTCTAACTTTATTTGCCTAGTAAAATAACATTTATTAATGAATTCAAATTGTAGTAACTTTCAGAAAATATGTGTGGGAAAGTAAATAGTCAATTCATTTGAACTAAATTAGAAGGAGACAAAAATGAAAGGAAGCGGTTAGTCTTTAAGACTATAGTTCTGGCACATGCAGTGACGGAGAACTTCCTCCATATGCCTGGCCGTGGGTCAATAGCACTCGATTCACAAGGACGGCCACTATGGAGGAGCGTTGTTTATAGGGCAAGCACTAAAAAGTCAAATTAACCAGGATCCCATGTTCCCATCATTGATACTATGTCCAATAAATATGCTGTCTAAATGATCGCAATACTTAGCATGTCAAAACAGTCCCACTCCGCGTCAGACCGTCGTTTGAGAACTTTAGTGCTTCATCCAACCTCGATTTATTGACAAACAATTGAGTCGTGCCGAGATTCGCATCATAATACCTGCCAAAACCCTGCCGGTGTGAATGTTCATCATCGGAGCTGGTTTCATATCCTTATGCATCCACATTTCACACGTTCCCATAAAATATATTTCCAAAGCAGCTGTCAGGGATGCGTTCAGCATGCAGTATTTTTTCCAGGTACAAAACAAGCAGGCGCGGAGTGGCGGAGGGCTGTGAACACAACCACATTAAGCATAATGTGTGAGAAAGCCACACTGAATTTTAAGATAAGCTGATGAATTATTCATGTTGTCTTAGTGAGGTTTGTGTGCACGTCTGTCTCCCTTAGTGTGTGTGTGTGTGTTTGTTAGCTTGTGTTTAAGGCAAGAAGACCTGGTTTGTGTTGTGTGAGATAATATCTTGACAATCTGCCATTGCAGAGAAAAAGGGAAGAGGTTGCTTAAAATTGAGACAGGAGGGAAATAAAGGCCTCTGTAATATGTTTGCATTGATTTTCCCCCCCTTTTGCTTCAGGATTATTGCATCTCGTTCTCAGACATGCATAGCATTATGATCTGAGATTGAGGATTATGGGTCGGATTCCTTATGTGTCTTTACATGTGTATGTCAGCAATGACTGATTTTCTTGTGGTTTTCAATGAGAATAGAACAGATTGTTTTCACTTACAGTATATAATGAGGATAAATGAAGCCTTATGGAGAAATATATCACTTATGGAGAAATATATCACTATATTACCCAGTCGTGGATGGAAATTAAAAATGAGGCTATCCAAATTTGCTTCCGTATTGTAACAATGTTTTCCAAGTGACATGGAAGATTCAGTATGATTACATGTTGGAAAACATGAAATGAAAACATGTTTGATATCATGATTTTCATGGAGAAAAAAAAGTGTCAAATCAAATCTGCAGACCGGCTCTGACTTTTGGCAACTAGCATAAACTTGTAAATCAGGGCAAAATTCTGGGCAAAAGTCATGTAGCGTATTCCAGTATCCTGTCACCGTTTAAACTGCCCTGTCAATCATCTTGTCGCAGTTAATTTAATTTAAACGTCCCCGTATCGGAGAGAAATGTAGCAGCATGTTCATCTGCCAATGCGTTTGCACAAGGATTCATTTGAAAAGTTCACAATGCTGTTGTAAATTAAATGTAATGTGGATGACAATGAATGCATGTCTTTTAGTCAGGTTAGATACTGAATATGAATCACTCAAACCCCTTTATCTAATGCTAATGTCCTAATTACTGTATTCAGAGCTGATCACGTCCTCGGACTGGGAAATTATGCGGGTCATATGCACAAGTCGGCGCAGGCCACAAAAAGTATCGGAACCATTTGAATTCTGCATGAAAAGCTGCATTTAAAAACAATATGGAAGAGATTAGGAGGAAACTGCGGCTTTATGAGCTCATTGAGCTGTGATATAAATTAAACGCTATTGGCTTTTTTTTTTAAAGGGGGAGTGTCTTCCTGTTTCAGTGGAAGTTATGTCAACACATTGAATAATGCTGAGCGCTTCAAGGCACGTCAATGGGCATTCACAGCCAAAATGATCCATAGCTCTTGGAGCGATTGCTAAAGAGAGAGAGATTGCTAAATCTTTTATTATGCCGCTGACGACACTTCCGCTTCTTTCGGTCCTGTGCATAACGGAGGCCAGCAAGTAGTTGCTGTGCGAGTGAACCTCACTCATCTGACCTCAAGAGACGCTCTAACCACTGACGCTAGAAATTGCATCTTTTCGCCTCCTTGTTAGAACGTCTGACCCTCATGCCGGCGGACCCAGGTCGAGTCCCACTTAGATGGGGCGGTTCGAACTGCAGTCTGCATGTCTAAATATGTATTCAAATGCAAAACCTAAACATTAGTAAGCAGATATGATCTGCAGTACTTTGAGCAACTACACTAGATGTATATTAACCCTCACCCTTAGCCTGATGTGGTCATACTCAATTCAAGTCAGAATATGAGTCTGAAACTGCTCCATTGGGCTGTGATTATGGGGCGTGTTTCAACCGAACCAGGAAAGACCTGAATTGGATAGACTTACAACCAATCAGAACAACGGAGCGACGCATAACGTTACTTGTCAAATGTCAACAGAACTCAACTGCACTGTGTTGCCAAGTCTGCGTTTTTTTCCTTGCGGGTTGTTTTCCATGTCTGTGGGTTGAATAGGGATGGGTATCGTTAAGGTTTTAACGGTATTACTCTTATCGATACTGCTTATCGGTCCGGTACTGTAACGGTATTCTTATCGGTACTTTTTGAGATTATCTATATATATATATATATATATATATATATATATAGATACACCGCTGCCTCTTTAAAGGGGGGTGAAATGATGCTTCATGCATACTGAGCGTTTTACTCTGTTAAAGACTTGGATTCCCATCCTAAACATAGACAAAGTTTCAAAAACTAATGTTGGACGTTTGATGGAGTATTTCTTTTTCAAAAATACTCCTTCCGGTTTCTCACAAGTTTCGGAGAGTTTTTTTCCGAGTATGGGTCGGCTTGACGTTAATAGATCGGAAGGTCCTTGTATGGGCCGGACGGGCTCTTCTCCCAGTAGGGTGCGCGCGCAAGACTAGAGCGAGAGAGGAAATGCACGCCCGGAAACAGTCTCTCAGCTGCAGATCCAGTCGTCCGTGAACACTTATGTTGCTCCCGCTCCACTTTATTCCTATGGGTGATGTCTAGCGACTTCAACGCTTCAGCACAGCATTTCGGGAAGGCAGCGCTGCATTTGAACGCAGAAATGACGGGAAGCGTCACAACATCGCAGATTTCCACCGTTCACTGCTGTCGGGACTTCAGCAAATCATACCAAAGAAGTGTGTTTTTGACGGAGCGGTCCCAGCGATAAAGGTTCGGTCCTGCTTTGGAAGCAGCCGGTGAGTAAAACTGCTTCAAATGTCTATGCTGTTGGCTCGTCGCGTGAGTAAACATCAGTAAACGGCACGATCGCGTGCTTCATTCAAATGCGCTAACGTTACTCCATTGTTGTTCTATGTATAACGTTACACTAGTCTGACGTGCAAAACCGTTTTGCTTGCTACTGCTAAGGTTTAGTCGCATACAATAGTCCATAAACCGAATCATGTCCTCATAAACTGCGAGTAAACACACACAAATGTTGACAGGCCCCTAAATACAGTACATACCACAGAGACGGACGTCCTGATGTTGCTGTTTCTCCTGTTCAATTTATTTCAGCCTCTGAATGATTCTGGATCATATCTGTATTAGCTGAATCGGATCAATAGCCATGGGTTTCTCCACGCTTGAGGACGTCACCGCTTTGCTCCCTCGTCATTCTTTTGCTCCGCCCTCACGATACGCCTCCAGGTGCTCAGTTTTTTCCGGAAAGACTCGGTACAGCCCATATTTCTTTAATAAATATAATAAAACTAAAGACTTTTCGGAGATATGAAGTATGCAATACTACTCTATAGGTACTCAAGATTGACATGAGATTGACTGAGTGTTTCACCCCCGACCCCCGATTACCCCCCCCTTAAGACAGATTTGCAGATCTATAGGCGACTTTGGCAGACGCACTACGTTTTCTCCCAACTATATCCATAATAACTACGTTCATTTTAGACACAAATTGTGTTGTGTTTAACAGACTCTCCAATCCGGTCATTTTGACGTGGATTATTGTGTACATTTGATTGTTTAGACGCGAGTGTGAAACCGAAAGTGTAATTTGCTCGTCTCGTTGCGGGCTGTTTCAGAGCGCGCCGACTTGGGAACAATCTCTTGCGCACATTTTTGTGCTTTTAATCGCTCTTTTTATTATTAAACGCATCCCACAATTTAACAACAGTAGCTAGACTGTATTTTACAACAATCACTGATCGTGCTGATTCTGTCACTGCGTTTGAGTTTTAGGGAGAAATGACAGTTGCTGCAAAGGGAATTTGCGCTAGACATAAATATTGTAATTATAATCTTTGGAAGCCAAAATCTAAAATAAAATCAGACTATCACAGATCTAAAATGTAACCAGGCTATGTTTGAATTAGTTCTGTCCTCTGTCATCACTCATTAGGGCGGTCGTTTTGCGCAGCTCTCTCTCTCTCTCTCTCTCTCTCTCTCTCTCTCTCTCTCTCTCTCTCTCTCTCTCTCTCTCTCTCTCTCTCTCTCTCTCTCTCTCTCTCTCTCTGTCTCTCTGTCTCTCTCTCTCGTCACTTGTATTTTCAAAAGTACCGACAGCAGAACAGATAACGTTCCGAGCTTATCGATACAACGGTCTTTCAAAATTCACCCCCGGGGCCCGTTTAATATCGGGTTTCGGTACCCATCCCTAGGGTTGAAGCGACCTCAATTATGTGATATATAGGAATGTGAATTTTAGCAGGCAACCTTGCCAAAATAACACTATATTTTACACACATAAAACTGTGTTGATTAGGATGTAGCCAAACAGTTGCTCACCTGTCTAATAAAGCACACAATATATTAAAGCTGCACTATGTAATTTTTGCGTCCGCTAGAGGCCGCCTATTCAAAACAAAGGTGTAGTTTGATGACGCCAAGTTTGAGCTCGGAATCTTGGGACATGTGGTCTTCACCTCATAGCCGGTTGGGAAGAATCGGGCTAGGACTCATGTTCATGCATGCGATTATTAACGTGACTGTAGTATGAAGCAGAGCAGGACTGAGTGTTGAGGGAGCTGAGCAAGGCCGCTGGAGCGATTGTCGCGCAACACACAGCTCGCGAGCAGCGGGACTTTTATTATGACGGGACACAAACGCCGGCGCCATTTACACTTTTCCGGTCATGAGTATGAGGTAATGCAGCTCTTTTTATCATATTATATACATTTAAGTGTGTTTAAAAGGATTTTATGACGTTACTCTGTGCGTTCGCTCGGCGGCTGCTGTGACATGTTCACACTGCTAAGAGTAAAACGTTTCTGCCGCTTTAAAACCGGAAAACGAGGATTATGCAGATATGATGCAATTGACAGGTGACTCCCTCAGATGTTTCCGCTCCTTGGTTAAAAAAAGCAATGTTCTTACAATTTACAAATAGTTGGAAACATTTGGGATATAGCAAGATAATATAACACTGGCCTGGTGGTTTTTGGATATTTTACTGCAAAAATACTACATAGTGCACCTTTAAAGCGTCTTCGGGGTTTTCATGGTCTTTACAAAAAATGTAGGGTATATGATGATAATGCAGGTATGATGTCCTTAATAGCCGACACATGGACACGTTCCGTGTCCTGGTTAAAATAGCTTATTCCTCTGGATTTAAACATTCTTGGAAACATTTGGGATAATGTAAGTACACAAGTCAACAAAATATATGACAATGTTATAGTGCTTTTTGGAGATTTTAATCCAAAAATCTTATATATTGTGCCTTTAATGTCACATTTGTAATTATAGTTTCTTTTTTTCTCATCCACTTTGTGCGTGTGTGTGTGTGTGTGTGTGTGTGTGTGTGTGTGTGTGTGTGTGTGTGTGTGTGTGTGTGTGTGTGTGTGTGTGTGACACTGCCCCCTTGCAGGAAACGTCCCTGCTGTGTGTGTGTATAAATATATGAAGTGTATATCAGACTATATGCTAAATCCATGGCACTGCCAGTGAATCCCATACTGCTGTTCGAGACACTTTAATCATGCTTTTCCTGTAGAGCAGATGCTGTTGAACAAAACACTTGCATCTCAGCTGCTTTTTACCATAATAAACAGAGCCGTTAATAGGTTTTGAATTTAAAGACTGTTCATTGTATCAGCAAATAGGCTCTGACTCTTCGCATTACCAGTGCGAGTCCAAAACATGTTCTCGTGTACATCAGCGCTCAGGACGAAACGAGCACGATGTTTCCTTTTGAACTTCCTGTCTCAACTGTGAGCTTCCTTGTCATCTCCGCCAGAGTGATTTAAAACTCATTGTAATCACAACGCACGCTGCTTTCACGCATCCAACTGTCCTGCCCATCCACTCAGCAGGAGGGCCACAAACGCTCCTCTATTACCATCCCATCTTCACAGGGTTCTGATGGAAATGCGCTCACTTTTCCCAGCTTGAAAGCATCTCCTGCGCTCCGTTTCAGCGTTTCAACCGTCTGATGTACGGAATTCATCTCTTCTCTTTGTTGGGTCCGTCCCTGCTGCTTCTCTCTGGGATTGTTTACAGCAACACGCATAAGGCTAGAAGGTAATTCAAATGGATTGTTTGGGTTTAGGCTGAGACATGAAGTGGTTCATGCCGTACACATGTTATTTGGTTATTTATGAAGCTCTAATGCATTGTGGACAAAAAAAAAAAAAAAAAAAAAAGAGCGGGCACTTTTTAGTAGATTGCTTGCTACTTGAGGCTATTGGTTTTTAAGCGAGTGGGTGAATGAAAGAACATGTGTTCTCTTTGAACTAGTGTGAGGAAAGGCCACATTCACTTAAAGCTGAGGAAATGTATTCAGAATCAGTATATGGAGCTATTATTTATTCATTTTTACATATATTCACATGGCAGAAGCTTTTATCCAAAGCAAGGAATGCAACAAGCAATTTATCTTAAAAGAACTCGTCAACATAACCAACATGACAACCTGCTGCCACAGAGAGTGGGCTGGGGACTATTTTCATAGGAAAATGTTGGCGTTATTTTGTCAGTTATTGAGCGGTAGGTAAGATGGAGCCGTTTACCTCCAGTCTTTGTGCTAAGTTAGGCTAGCAGTGGGTGCGTCAGACAGAGTTATGACATGCACGGAAATAAGAATGGTATGTATGGACTTATATAAATCTGGGGTATACGGTGAATAAGCTAATGTCCCAAAAAGTCGGCATTTTCCTATAACTCTTTCCCTGCCAAACACGGAATTTTCCGTAATTTGTGAGAAAACGTTTCAAGGCCAAACACGGAATTTTCCGGGTTTCCGGGTTTTCAATGACAGACACTAGGGGGCGCTATTGCGCATCTTCTGAATGAGTACTGAATCTCCTGATCAAAACACGCGAGTAAGACGCAGTAAAACAAGCGATCGTATGTAATCATATGCATATAAAAAAATAACGTGATCATCATCAAACAGCATATGAATCAAAACTATCTAATGTTACTGAATAAAATGTGGACCCAGGACGAGCTACAGGAGTGCGCTAGCATTTAGGAGTGTTGATAGATTCAGAGCGATGATCAAACACAGATGGAGGAGATCGAGTCCAATCTGGAAACAGTCGTTCACAAAAAACGTGATTTTTTTCAGCTTTTTGTTCAAAATGTGTCAAGTGGTGATAAAAAAAGAATGCATGTTTTTTTTTTTTTTTTTTTTTTTTTTTTTAAAGAATAGGGCCAGCTCTTTATTTTGATATATTGCATGCCTAAAAAAAACCCTAACGGTGGCTGGCAACTTTTTTTTTTTTTTAAACGCTGGCGGGGAAAGAGTTAAAGAGGCAATAAACGAAGTGTAGACGAAAAGTTGTGCAAAAGTGTCCTATTTATGCCCCTTTTTACAAGATGGAAATGAGTCCCCAGAGTGTGTATGTGACGTTTTAGCTCAAAATACACAGAGATCTTTTTTTATAGCATGTTTTTGCTCACCTTTAAAAGTGAACATTTTAACGTGTCGTTTTGTGTGTGTGTCCCTTTAAATGCAAATGAGCTCCTGCCTCCGGCCCCCTTTCAAGAAGAGGGCGGAGCTTCAAGAGCTTGTGTTAGCAGCTCCAAGTCGCAGACACGCACTGAAATGGTCAGAAACGGTTCAGCTTTTTATGTTCAAACCGGAGTCGGTCAATGATGGAGAGATTCAAGAAGAAGTGACATCATGTAGAATGCAACAGGATGTTTCTGATAGGTTAGTTGATGAATTATTGTAGCTGATGTGGAGTTAAATCATTAAGTCATTGATTAGCATGTTCTGTCATGATAATCTAAAAATTGCTCGTGTGGAAACTGTTGTAAGATGCCTTCAGAGCCAGTGAATATGACGATAGAACATGTATAGTTTAGTTTAATTACGGTTTAACTTATGTTGTCATCTTGCTTTTATGACATGCTATTGAATTTATGTTACATACTGTATCGGAATAAATGTGAAAAGACGGATGTGACAGCTTGAACAGACTCTCAAATGTGCTCTACTACAGCTCTTCTCAACATTGCCTTTGTCGTGTCTTCCCGGGGGCGGGCTTTATGTAAATTTTAGGGTTTGTGATGTCATTAACCCGTGAAGAAGCATGTTGTAGTCCCTACCAACTGTTGTTGTCTTAAAAAACAGATTTCTGTAAATGAATATATATCCTTTTGTTTTGAACTTTGAATGTCATAACTTTGCAGATGTTGTTTGTGCTCAAACTGCAACATTACACACTAACTAAAGTTAAAAAAGTGACATCATAATCAAGGACCCCTTTTAAGGAATAGCACCCAGAGTTATATTTGAATATGTTTGTACACGCTTCTGAAGCTAAAACAGTCCAATACCGCTCATTCACATAAACCATATCAGTCATTTTACATTCAGCATTAATATTCAACACACTTGAGAATCATACTGTAACATCTTATTCATGACCTCACATTTCCCATTCTCTCCCCGTGTCATCTTTCCACCTCTACTCTCCACTCGTCCTCAAGTATGTGACGTCGAGGAGTTTCTTTGTGGCGACGGACACAGATGCGTTTCTGTGAGCTGGCTCTGTGACGGGGAACTTGACTGCTCTGACGGTTCAGATGAAACACCTGAGATATGTGAGTCCATCTACAAAACATCTTTCACCCTTTATTTCATGCATCAATTTTATTGTTTCATTTAACTCAACTAATATCTAAACCAATACAACATGTATATCTTTTAAAATGTATTTACAGTATTTCATTGTATATAATAATTTACATATATATTTTAAAATAGTACATAATTTGTGCGCTTGTATGTATGTGTGTATGTATATATATATATATATATATATATATATATATATATATATATATATATATATATATATATATATATATAAACAGTCGTTCATGCTATTGTTCATTCTACCTATCGTTTATTCCTTCGATCATTCATTTGTTCTATCATTTGTTCTATAATTTGTTCTGTTCAATCTAACATTCAAATGTTCCATCGTTCGTTCATTCTGTTTATTGCTTTTTTGTTTGTTTGTTCGTTCGTTCTATTCTATCTAACTTTCTATCATTCGTTTGTTCATTCTATCTATCTATAGTCTGTTTGTTTATTCTATCATTTATTCTATTGAACATTCTATCTATTTATTGATCGATGGATAGATTGTTCGTTCGTTTTTTTCTATCTATTGTTCAATTGTTCTATCGATGGATGGATGGATGGATGGATAGAATGACAGACAGACACAGATAGATAGACTGATAGATAGTTCTATTTCTCAATTGTTCTCAATTGTTCTATGAGATTTGTTATATCTATATATAAATATAATTTTGCTTTATGTATTGTTCTATCTGTCATTCTATCATTCTATCTTCTATCAACAAAACTCACCATTTACATTGCTTACGTTTTTTTCTCATGTATGTCTCATAACCTGTACACTGTAAAAAATGATTTAGAAAAAAAGTTACCTGGTTGCCTTAAAATTTTGAGTTAATTGAAATTAAAATTTTGAGTTAATACAATGAACATTTTTTTGAGATTCGACAACCTTTATTAAAATATTATTAAAAGATTTTGTAATATTGGGTAATTGTGTGTGTTTTATTTCTGCTGACGCAGTCAAATAGTGCTATTTTCATGATTTATCAAATTTTTTATGTGGTTTAGATACAATAATATTTTGAGTTTCTATTTATTAAACAAATTTCCTTCATTGTATCAACTCAAATTTTTAATTTCAATAAACCACAATGTTAAGGCAACCAGGTTACTTACTTTTTAAAGTTAAACCAACAAAAACCAGCATTTTTTTTACAGTGTATATAAATGTCAAATCAATATGTAAACAGGACTATTTCTTGTGTACTTTACGCTTTTAGGGTCATTGACCCCCAAATAAAATAATCTGTAGTTTAAATGTGCTTGAATCGGTTGAATTTGAGTCTCCAAGTGGTTTTTGAAGAGCAAAATCAGATTTAACATTATCAAAGGTCACAAACCAATAAGTGC
Organism: Pseudorasbora parva; assembly: GCF_024679245.1. Lineage (NCBI taxonomy): Eukaryota > Metazoa > Chordata > Actinopteri > Cypriniformes > Gobionidae > Pseudorasbora > Pseudorasbora parva. The sequence continues at coordinate 19,398,668 of NC_090185.1, read as the reverse complement.
ACTTATAAACTATACATAGTCATATAAATGGAAGAAAAAAAAAATTCTGCCGACATGTATTTTTGGCCAAGCCAATGAGATTTTCAACTCAAAACAATTATACTTGACATTTCAATTACAAACTGAATGGGATTCTAAAACGCTTCAGTAATATTGGGGAATGCACTCATAAATATTGTTGGATTAGAAATGATATGCGCTCAATGCCTGGGATAAAAGATGCCATGAAACGTTAATTAAAACTGTTACCTGAAGTGCTGTGCGGTCTCCACAGGGTACAGTCCTTGAATGCGCCGATTCTGAGAGGATAAAGTGATGAGAGAGCTTTTGAATGTATGACAGGCTGCATAACAATCGTTTTAAAATAGTATGCGTGATGCATCTTTTGAAATTCAGTGTGAGCTGGGAGAAATATTCCTGGAAAGCCTTTTATGAGATCAGAGGAAATCACAGTTAAGGTCAGTTGCCTTTTGGCAACACTGGGAAAAACATAGTAAAATCATATTTTTCCTGTCAGAATTTGGAAAATAAATACCCCTTTCTTATTAATTCTGACAGTGTGGCAATTGCAGAGCTCATTTAAATAAATAGGATGTTTTTATATTGTCTTCGCATGCAGTGCAGGATGTGCTGCTGCATATACTAACTCATCACTGGCTGTTATCATTGCACATCAACAAACGCACCGCCGTGGTTCATTTGATCAGTTTGTCATCTCTCGTCTGTGGAAGACCATCTGTGGTTTTCTAACTTGCCATTCTCTTAATATTCATTCCCTTAATCACACTAGATTGGTGCGTAATCCATTTTCAAAGTGATAAAAAGAAGCAGACTTAGAAATGTGTGTGATTTGAATGAAATAGACTGTGTTTCTGGCACATTCCAGGGCCCAGTTTATGGCCAAATAGCGAACAAATGTTTCGATTGGATCAAATTGTCATGCGCCATCAGATAAAGATAACTGACAGACAACTTAAACACGGGAAGGACAGGACTTCTCATTGGTCCACAGGCAGTTTCTGCCCTGCATCCATCAACAGACTAATCCCGAGTTTGAGCTAACCTCCATAGAAAAAATATTTAGGACTTTCTGGATGCATGAGTGGTGGCTGAAACAAAGGGATGCCACAACAATCCATCCGAGCCTGTTTATAACTATGTATGGGAACTGATGAAATCTAGGCATTTCCATTTCATACTTTTTCAGAAAAAAAAAAAAAAATTCTGGTAATTGCCATCCCAGTGGGCGAAAATCACTACAATACATACTGAATATTTATTTATTTATTTATTGTATACATTACAATTTATTATTGTGCATTACATATTGCAATTTGATATAAATGTTATATATAATTATTAAAAAACGTATATTTTGCATTTCTGCAATATAAATGCATTTTTATTTATTATAAACTATATTCATGGAAAAAGAACATTTCTAACTTATGTAACAAACAATAAAACAACACGTATAACAATAAAAAAATACAGCTTTTTTACATTTATTTTTAACATACATCATTATATTTATAATATAATGTTATATATATATATATATATATAATATAATATTTCTACCACCAGTTCCCAAGAAGGAACCCTGGTATGTGTTGCAGGCCTCAGCCTCAGAGTTTCACGAAGAAAGTGAAAAACTAGTGGGTCCTTCCCGAGAGAAGCATTACCCACAGGGATGTGGTAAGCCCGGCAGTCTGAGTGGAGCCAGAGCTACGCATTTGGTGAAATAGCTAGACCAAATGGAAGCACCAGATATTAGTTTTCTTTGCCCTTGAAAGAAAACCTCAGGAACTTACTGTGCTGAGGGAGGATGAAGACATGGAAGTATGCATATTTTAGATAGATCGTGACAAACCAGTCCTCGGATCATATTTATGTCACGATCTGTTTGAGTTTCAGCATTCTGAACTTGAGTCTCTTGACTGTGCGGTTTAGGAGTGTGCGAAGATCTAGAATGGGACGCAACCCTCCGTCCTTTTTCAGAACAATGAAGTAACAGCTGTAGAAACGTGATTCTCTGTCGGGTGACTGTACCTGTTCCATTACCAGAGCCTGCTCGGGATGCTCTAACGTTGTATCGAGGTGGGCGAGAACTAAACTGAATTCTGTAACCCTTCTCTATGATCTGCAGGAACCATTGATATATATTTAGTAGAGACTTCCATTCTGTCTCGAGGCTGGCCTTTGGTATACTTGGAACAGTCACTTCGGTGACTTTAAAATGAAGCATACTGGCAGGAAGCAACTGAAATTACTGTTTTTGAACCCCCCCTCAGAGGGTGTGAGCTCGACGCTGCGCCCCGAGGCACAGAGGGGGGTGGAGTTGGCAGAACGGCCCCCTGAGGGCACAAAAGTATACTGAGGTGTACACCACTGCACCTTGGTTGGGGCTGCCCTCAGAAGTCCGCGTCAGGACCTTTTTTTTTTAGCTGAAGCCTTTATAGCCTAAAGAACGGTCCTCAGATCCAGCTTCAGCTACGAAGGCTTCGGCCGAGAGTGTCTGCCCTTCCCCAAGAGTTTTCGAGGAGTGGCTCGGGACGTGACACTTTCCTTCTGTTGGGCTCGTTATTAGGAGCTTGACGGCTGGGGCTGCTCAAGCCCAGCAGCCCCAGGGGGGTGGGGTCGGCGAGGGAGGTACTTTCTGAATGCTTCTGCTTGCTTCTTGGCCTCCTGGAACCTTTTGACGACTGTGTTTACTGAGTCGCCGAAGAGGCCAGGAGGAGAAAGCGGAGCGTCCAGCAGAACCATTCCGTCCTTATCTTTTATCTCGGACAGATTCAGCCATAGATGTCTCTCAGTAGTCACCAGTGTTGCCATAGACCCTAACCCTAACCCAATTGCTCTGGCGGTCTCTTTGGTGGCCCTGAGAGACAAATCTGTGGCCCGACGAAGTAAGCAACGGATCTCCTGGGTGAGGAAAGAGAAAGGGCAGGGCCCATAACTGTATCCCCTCCAAAAGATCCATCTGCGATCCCCAGGATTTCCTTCAGCGGGTCCGGAAACGTGACAGGCGGGTAGTGGAGCGTGCAGAGAGGAAGCCTCTCACAGTGTTGACAGTCAGCCTCCTAGAAGGATGCTCCGCTCCCAAACACAGTACACATACGTAATGTGTATCCCCACCCATTATATAACACGGGCGGGGAGAAGCACACAACCTAAACACTTGCGCCACAGTTTTATTGATAACTGGGACTACAATAAATATGACAGATCATTTCGACATAGAGCGCTATGGCGGACAAAACCGGATGCGCTTTATCCTTCCCTGGGCATGATGTCACCTGCCCGGGACGTTCAATCTCACCTTTGGACTAGTTGATATACATGTTTCAGACACAATCACGCCGGGGCGTTCTCAAAGCGCCATCGACGCAGCACAAGTTCCCTCGAAAGCGAACTGTTTTATAAAATGTTTCATTTTATTTAGTTTTTAAACTGTATCAAGCATGTATGTAGTATAGAAACAAAAAACGATTCTTGTTAGTGTTATTAAAACCATGATACTCTTTTTTTTATAATTTCTTCATAATTAGGGTAGGTAATGTTTTTCATAAAATAATTTGTTATAATGGTTAAAGGGTTGCTTCAGTGATTTAGTATTAAGCTTTGTATTTAAATTGGGTCATTAATGTAGTAGAAATGTTTTCAAAAAAATATATTTTTGAATTTGGTGCCTTCTAGACTGAGAAAAGAAAGTTTCTACTGATACAAAGTCATGTTAAATCACTGAAGTAACCCTTTAATTCTCCTCACATCCTGATAAGCAATCAATAATATAAATTGTATAAATATAAAACATTTAAATACATATATCTTCTGTGCAAATCTCAGGACCAAAAAAGATTCATCCAATCATTGCATTTGGTCCGAATGCAGGCATCACACATCATCAGTGCAATCCGTAAGACTATACAAAGTTAGACGTCAGTCAGTGAGTGCCACAGACAAATAAAAGCCACCTTTTACAGTTCGTCCTGAGCCATAACAATAAGCTTATGCTGCATTCACGCCATAACTACTGTCATTTGGAAGAGATGGAAACCCATGACGTTATACTCGGAGTGGTTTGTAACTTGAATTTATGCGTTTCAATGGCAACACTATCAATGCCGAAATGAATCTGCAGCAGTCAGGTGGTACAACTATAGCTCTGTAAGTTATGTTCATTATTATTGTAATGTTATTTGCTTTGAGACCATAGACTGTAAAAAGAAATATTGACGTAGTGTCCATGACGTCACCTGAAGTTTTCCGAAGAGCAGTTTTAATTGGGCGTCGTTTTAACAGCGCATCATTGGGCGTTTCTCCCGGATAACAGAAAATGGGTGAAGAGGCGATATGTGGGTGGAGCTAAGGTGACTGGTTGCTGAAACCACGCCCACCTAGCTCGACCATGGCAGCAATCCACCTGTCACTCAGGTGGCCACGTCCTTAATTATGCAGAATTTTAAATCTTAAAATCATTTAAATGGATGCGTTATTAAAAAAAAACACCCCCTCACAGTTAACATGACGCGCAAAATTAGCAATATAGACCAAAACCACTATTTGTACCAGGCTGTAAACATGTTTTTTTTTTTTTTGCTGTAAAGTTGGGCATTTTAACATGAGGCTCAATGAAATTCTGCTCCCTTTTGGACCCTGTCTCTAGCAGCCAGTTGATGAATAACAGTTTAAGTCACTTATTCCGTATTGGCTTCAAGAGAGTCCGCGGGAGGTTGCCGCTTGTTTGAGACATTAAATAGTTTAATGCCGTCTCTCGTCTCGTGACGCTTTGCAGAATCCGCTCAGGCTCGTGTTTTGGACGTGTGGCGGCTTTGGAGACGCTCTGAAGGGAGAACGTATGCTTTTAAATCTACATAGCATGCGATTGCTAACCTCTCAATTTGCTTACTCTACCTTTAAACAAGATCCCCCCCCCCAAACACACACACACACATACACACACACTAATACTCGTGTAACTAGTCGTGCTGGAGGGCGGCGGTGGTTGAAAGTGTAAAACAATAAAAAATGCACAATTAATGAGGTTACATCACCCTCAATATCTTCCAGGTTCCATCTTGACTTTTGCTGCCTAGATACTTTTGAACACCTCTGGAGATCTGGAGGCCCTGAGAGGAAGAGCGAGAGACACTGAGAGGATATTTTTAAACAATTCTCCTATTTGTTGAATTACATATTCTCTTTTTACTGGGATTATGAAAGTGGAACAGAGGTCCGCTGGGATAAGCCTTGGGGGGAAACCTGTGTATACACTTCCTTTCTCCAAAAAACTCTCGAAAAAAAAAAAACGATCATTTACAAGGAAATTGAAAGTTAAGGAGGCAGATGAACTATAGGCCAAGACTTTCACTGCCCTTATTGGAGCTGGATGGAGATCAATATTGATGTTTTGGCAGTGGCCTCTTCTCCCCCCCCGTGACACCCCAGAAATGTCAAGCAATCCACAATCAATGATTCACAAGAGACAGCTGCCGGCGTACTAAATTCTCATGTGCTTAAGAGACATATTTAGGAGGAACTGAGCAGGGAGTTGAATATTAAAATAGCTTTGCTCATCACATTTATACACAGCACCCCCATGAATCGAGTTAAGGGAGGTGAGCCTCAGTTTTACGGCTTTTATTTGTATTTATGCTGCATAGAGAGGGAAAACAAGAACATGGATGCTTTTAGAAAAATGTATCTTGTTCGTCTGTTTTATTGAAGTAGGTATACTATACGCCATCTTTGTTTTATTATGTTATTGCTTCGACTTTCGAAAGCCACCAGACAGTCTTGTGCATGTTTTGAGTGCATAATATTGTTTCTTTCAAATCTGTAACAATGTGGATGTCATTGCTGTTGTGCAATTGTATTATATGTTACATTAAACATTAATGTATTACATTAAACATTACATTAATGGTGTTTTAATTGTATTTTGTTACATTATATGTGACTAGTCAGCACTAGTCGGTGGATTGTGGCCAGACTCCATAGAACCAGAGTCTGGTAGAACCAGGCTACACGAAAGGCCTCAAATTAATCGATATTGAATCGAAGTAAATCAAATCCAAATCATATCCAAATGTGAAATGTGTTTCAAAGCCTGGCCCTAGTGGTCAATAAATGTTTATACTAAAAGCAAATGCTGTCTGTTCCCTTAATTTTCACCAGAATGCTTAGTTTACATGGTCAAATCATATAATCATAATCTCTAAACCCTAATACAATAATTTGATTATTTCAAGACTTTATTAAATCCCCTGACTTCTCTTCTACAGGCTTGCGGCAGGTAAAGGTGAGATGTCCCGTCAATCACCTCCAGTGCCTCGGCACTCACAGGTGTGTCCATTATAGTAACCTCTGCAATGGAGTACAGGACTGTGAGGACGGCTACGATGAGGGTGTGCACTGCCGCGGTGAGTTCCAATGGATTTTTTTCTGTTTGGGGTCTTTTACGATTACGATTTAAAGTTGTCATTAACTGGCTTTTTTTTTTAAATACTGTAATCTAAGGTCAACTAATAAAAGGCTATTTTTTACACTGGTTTTGAGGCTCTCCTGAACGCTGGGTTTTGATGGGCGTGCCGGACTGGAGACTTAGAGATAAACGCTAGGATTGGATTCGATTTGCATATTTAATGAGCTTCAGCTCACCTGTCAGTCCAGTTCATGAGGGAGGGATTGTTTTGAAAGAGGCAACTGCAATGATTCTCTCAATCACAAGACTCGTAAACGTCTTTATAAAACATAATGATTTATTTCACATCCACCCGCGATTGATTGGAATATTATTTTTGTATTACTTGGCCCGCCTGATCGGTGGATATAAGCACTAACCACACACACACACACACACACACACACACACACACACACACACACACACACACACACACACACACACACACACACACACACACACACACACACACACACACACACACACACACACACACACACACACACACTAGGGCTGTCAAAATTGCTCAAAAATGACATTCGAATATTCCCTCTAAAACAAACACGAATATTCGAACTATTCGAACATCTGGGCGTGCATTTTGTCAATGACGCGTATTATGTCAATAACAGGACAAATGAATACAAAGAGACATTAACTACTTGTATAGTTTGTCTATTTAAGTTTATACATATTTGACACTGATTACTTACACAAAAACAAGTAGATTGTTATTATAAATTATATAATTATTATATATAAATAAATGAACTAATGGCCAAGACCGCAGAGCGCAGACCTCTCTCTCTCGCCCTCACTGTGGATAACGGTTTAAATGAACAAACTTTGAGAGCTGATCAAGAGTTTTGTGCAAGCAATTTAAGGTCGCGAGACTCGCGACTCTTGTCCCAAATATAGCAGGCTTCATTCAGTGAAACAAATATTATTAATATTAATTTAAGTTTTACAGCATATTGAGCGCTCCGAGCGAGCTGTGCTGTGCTAAACATGGAGCTTTTTCCTTGACATGGTAAATAATCACACCAGTGGAAGCAGTGCATTTATCCTTTATTCATGCAATATCTCTTCAGTCAGTACAGTAGCCTGCACTTTAGTAATGTTTCTGTTTAACATTAAATAAAATGAGGCATGGTAGGCTAACTGTATCTTACATAGCTTGCATGTAACTTTATCTCGCGGCTCAACAATCGCCATACTTACCGACCAAAATCCAACGTACTTCCAGACATGGCTTTTTAGATTATGGAGTTAAAATCTCTTTCTTTGCTGCGGTCGAGTTGGGCTCTGCACTTTCTGCCATCTTCTCTGCAAGACGCGTCAACTCTCAGCAGTGACAGTGCGACTCCTGTGAACTGTCCCTGAACCCTCAGGCGCGCGCTCACTCGCAAAGCAGACAGCCACGCCTCTACTACCACAGCGGGAGATATTTTTTTTTTTTTTTTTATTTGAATATTAATTTTCACCTTTGAAATTTGTTTTTTAAAAACTATTCGAATATATAATCGAATTTAGAATATTCGTTGACAGCCCTAACACACACACACACACACACACACACACACACACACACACACACACACACACACACACACACACACACACACACACACACACATGCCCGCCCAGATCAAGAAAGGAATATTATTTCCCTATTTGAGATTCACCGGCCTGCCGACGGGCTTTTATTTTGGTAGCCCGTCTGGAAAACATAGCCCCGGGGCTACTATTACATATAAAAAAATAATAATGTATGTATCTTCTACTTCAACTATAATGGTTTGCACAAGAATATTACGCTGCACAACTGTTTTCAACATTGACAGTAATAAATGTTTTTTGAGCAGAAAATCATCATATTAGAATGATGTCTGAAGGACTTGAAAATGCAGCTTTGATTACAGGAAAAATATAATATTCTAATATAAAACTGTTTTCACAAGCATAGCTACAATTGTTTTTAACAGTAGTGGAGATATATTAATCTGTCCCTCTGATGTCTACTGGCGTTATTAAAAAGGTTTTTTTTCTTTTTTGTGCATTTAATCATTTAATTTTTATGGCCGTTTTTCACTGTTTCCCTGACTATTTTAATTAATTTAATTATGTAAATCTGTCTGATGGAAAGTTTTGGAAGTTCAAATGTCATTTGTTTGCAGCTTAGTTTCAATGTTTTTTAAGTTGCTCAGATTATGAATTTATTAAGTTTATTCAGATAATTATGGAACTTTATCTTCAGACGTGGTGTGAATAGTTTTGATAGTTTTCAGTGCATTATAGTTTTGTGTAGTTGTGTATTAGACTTGATGTGATGTTGAATTTAGCTAAAACATCAAATGTGACTGGGGCTGGCAAAATGAGTCACAATTAGCATTTCTTTTTTTCTTTTCTTTTTTTTTCAATGAGTTATTGTTATTTTCACATTCTCTATTGAAAAACCCTTCAAAATGATGTTTGATTTGCTGGAATCAGACAAAACAAAATGACTGAGCTACAACTATTTGAAGTCGACAAAGTCAGCAAAGTCAATTTTGAGAAAAATCTACTTCCAATAGAAATTCACCTAGCACCCATACCTTAAAGTCCCTGGTAATAACACCAAATTTGGCACACAGCAAGTCAAATCCCATATCTATAGGACAAATATATATTCAACTTTTTTCCCCATGAAACCACAATTGTTTGATTAACATTTATGAAACAGACAGACTATATATAAAGACCTACTGTACTGCATGGATCATTATATTGTTACACATCAGATGTTTTTCCCCAAAAAATAACCAAACGTTAATTTAAGACACAACAGATAAAGTTTGCGTGAATGCTCTCCATGACAGACATTTTGAAATACTGTAATTCTGTGTATATTAGGATTGTGCGCTGTCTGAGAGGCGTCTTTGTGCGCACGCTTCCGATATCAGTCAGCGCGAGTAAGGACGTTTTGTTTACATCAGTAGAGTTTTAAAGTTTTCATTGGTTGAGACTCATGCCATCAAGAATTGGCTATGAATATTCACAAAGTTTACACTTTACAATACCTGTGTTTCCATTATCCTTCTAATTGTGCAAATTTAAACTGCAAATTGAAAATACACCCAATGGAAACGTCCATTTCGCAAAAAACAAAAAACAAACAAACAAAAAAAAAACAGTGTTTTCAGGCAGATCAGAAAATAATCAGGAATATTTTGCAAAACTGCAATGGATTTTTTTTTCTTCTTTTTTCCCGGCATTTACAGGTCACCTGCCGTATGTAAAAGTCATATGATGGCAGTTTGACACGTGATCCAATCTGCTGAAATCACGTGACATTGGCGATCCGAATCATTGATCGATTCACTGATTCATGACTGTTTGAATCTTTATTTGAGGTTTGAAAACAAACGCGGAAGAGTAGAGTGATGTTGAATAAAATCGTAGTTTTTGTTGTTTTTGGACCAAAATGTATTTTCGATGCTTCAAGAGATTCTAATCAACCAATTGATGTCACAAATGGTCTACTTTGATGATGTTTTTATTCCCTTTCTGGACATGGACAGTAAAGTGTGCATAGACTGCATATGCTCTGGGACTAAAATATAAAATATCTTAAACTGTGTTCTGAAGATGAACGGAGGTCTTACGGGTGAGGAACGACATTAGGGTGAGTCATTAATGACATCAATTTCATTTTTGGGTGAACTAACCCTTTAAGTAAGCCAAACTTAAAAATGTAAATTTTGTAATCATAAATTTTAATTGCTCTTAACTTTTTTTTAAATACTGTTGTCTGAGGTCAACTAATGACGTTTGTGTGGTTTTTACATTCAAAAACATCACAACCAATAAGTAATAGGCTATTTTCTACACTGGTTTTGAGGCTGTCTCCAAAGTGCTGGGTTTTGGTGGGCGTGACGCACTGAAGACTTGGAAGTAAACGCCCATGGCTAGGATTGGATAAGATAAGATTTGCATATTTAATGAGCTTAAGCTTCCCTGTCATTTCACGAGGGAGAGGAGAGATTGAGGGCTGGGAAATAGAAATCCCAGCCCCATTTCGGTTAAATTTAAGTTTGTCTACATTAAAAGAAAAAAGTTCATAAAACTCAAAATAAGACAAAAAATCAGTTTACTTTAATCTGTCAGTTTTGAGAACTCAAAAGAAAAAGTTCTAAATACTCATAAAAGTTATTATTTTGAGCGGTAGGGTTTATACATAAAAAATAAAATTGTCTTTTTTTTTGGACATTTTTTAACCCTCTCTATAATTAAAATGGTAAATGTAATTATGCACCTATATGATGAAAGTTTTGGAAGTTCAAACGTCATTTTATTTGCAGCTTAGTTTCAGTGTTTTCAAGAAAGGTTTTATTGCTACAGTTAACTTATCTCACAAGATGAAAAGATGAACCTGTCAACCAACCAACATTAGTTTCCATGATTTTTTGAATGACTTATCACGAGAGGAAAAAAATGAGTTTTAGTCGCATAACATCGGTTAATGCTGTTATTATGCAATTAGTTTTTATCGACATTTAGAAAATATTGCAAAAGTTTTGCGCGGATCTGGAATGGAAATCAGGCTAGTGATCCTAAACTTGTTCTGAGGCACCAGTTGTCAAAATGCTATATAAAAAAAGAGAGAAAAATGCTGTTTTACATGGATTATTAAAACAAAAGAAAAATTTACGAGGCACACCTCTCGGAAAACATACAAATTTACTATTTGGAGCATTGGGATTGCTAGACGAGGACTTAATTAACTCCATTTTTGTGAAAACCTCAAAATGTTTTTTTTTTTTTTCCACTTGTTTTGCCTGTAGCTCATAATTAGCCCACGCGCATTCCGACTCATTTTGCCAGCATGGGTCACATATGCTTTTTGTTGATGGACTAGATGGGTCCATCAATATCTATAGCTGCAGGTCAAGACTTTCTCCTTTAAAGTGCAATTTACATCTTCCATTATTTCCTCATTTTAAGAGTGTTTGACAGAATTAAACCCACAACAAATCTGCAGTCATTTGAAGTCAGTTCCATGCAAGATAAGCACAGTCGGCTTAATGTAATAATGGGGTTTCTGCTAAAAGGCAATTACTGTTTCTCCACATGATGAAGTGAGGATTGCGTTTTGTGACATTGTGGTGAAAGGGAGCAAGAAAAGAGGTTTATATGGAACCCTCAGCCTAGTTTACGACTAAAAAGTTTGATGTATTGCAGCCGAGCGCGTTTAACTGTTGAGACGCATGAGCTACATCATCATGTCTAGAGAATATGTGTATTTAGTTACAGCCGTAATAAATGAGCATATGGAGGGTATTCATCATCCTCACCTTGAGTTGAACCGCTCGTAAGATGTTGCCGTGCATACGCCAAGCTTTTTAAAACAACCGAAGACCTCGCTTGGAGGGAAAACTCGCGCATTTACATTTTATGTTCCGTTTCAATCTTAGTCTTGGTTCGGTTTCAAAGTAAATAAAATTTGTCGGCATGAAGAGGAAGGTATGGAAGTACACACTCCTTTGAGGAGCAAGCGCGGGCCGCTTTGTTTCACCGCAGACCGGTTTCGAATTGCTCTTTGCACACCTGTCATAACTGAGCATTCATAATTTACATTATCAGTCCGCAGAGCAGATATCAACTCTCACTCCTGGAGGTATTCGAATCTGGGACAGATAGAGAGAAAGAGCGAGGGAAGAGAGGAACATCTTCACAAGAATGGTCATATGAGCCAGATTCTTTTCTTTGTCAAAAGTTAGCCTTGTGGGTTGAAGATACCGTGAAAGTAGCATTGATCCCATTTACATTCTAAATAAATGTCTATAGTCTTATTGTGCACAATGGCGCAGTTCATATTTTTGACTCTTTTCACACTCTTTTGTGGAAAACAAATACTATTGAAGAAATTTGGGTTTAAAAGGATAGTTCATCCAAAAAATACCAATCACTTATCCTTAAATCCAAATCTATATCAATGTCTTTCTTCTGTTGAACACAAAATAAGATATTTTGAAGAATGTTGGCAACCTAACCGTTTCTAGTCCCAATTTTTTTCAAAATTTCTTTATGTGTTAAGCAGAAGAACGGAATTCAAAAATACAGGTTTGGAACAACTTGAGTGAGTAAATGTTGTCAAAATATTCATTTTTGGGTAAACTATCCCTTTAATGCTCACTCATTCACTTCCATATGATTGTAGGTGGTTTCTTGGGTGTTGCAATGCAGTTTTTATTGTGTTTTGGGTTGGTGTTATACTGTCTTAAGTCATAAAAGCCCACCCACAAGTATCTATTTATCTAAGTAGCAAAGTTATAAAATTGGATATAACTTTACACACATGAGTGTTCTAATGCTTACACATTGACCTCATTCCATTGTTAACCGTCATAATGTTTATGATTTGTCATTTTGTGACCATACTATTGAAAAAAATTGTGTTTTAATGCATACACATTGACCTCCTTCCCTTCCATTGTAACTAAGCACCATTGTGTGTGGTTGCTAGGGCGTTGCTATGTGGTTTATAGTGTGTTCTGGGTGGTTGCTAACTTTCTTAAATTATAAAAGCCCACCCGCAAGTATCTATTGCTTCGTTTCCTCTGTTGTTTCTGATCAGGTGCCCAATTTTACCGTTGTTTTTTGGCAAAGTTATAAAATTGGATTTACCTTACACAGAAAAGTTAGCAAACATTTTTCCCCCAAATTAAAGTCGTGTTAACTATTGTTATGTTTATGATTTGTGACCATACTATTAAAAAAGCAAGTGTTTTAATGCTTACACATTAGCCCCATTGCCTTCCATTGTAAGCACCATTGTGGGTGGTTGCTAGGGTGTTGCTATGCAGTTGTTAATGTGTTTTGGGGGGTTGCAAACAGTTTTAACTCAAGAGCCCTCCTTTGTTCTAAAAAAAAAGAACTTTTCCTACCTGTTTAGCACTACGATAAGCTAGTAGACTAGTTAGCCCAAAGGCTAGCTGAAAATGAAAGGAAGAAAGGACAATGCTTTGACTCTTTAGCTTTGGTAATGTAGTGTTATACAGTATGTCACATCTAAATAGTCCACGGAGAAAACTCTTCTATGGAGGTCTATGGGGCTATAGCATTATAAAAGTATTGTTTACAATACAATACTACAAAAAGTTATGTTACAGAAGTTTAATGCATAGTGAACACCGTTTCATGTTGTATTTAACTGCTAATGTGTTCAGGTTAGCTCAACACATTCAGTCCAATAGAAATGTGGGTTTCTATGTCGATAAAACTGTGTAAAGCAGATATTTGTCATCGACTTGAGCAGGTAACTAACCTTGACGGAGTGGTTTTAGATTCCATTTTATTTTGTTCTAAGGGAAAACGACAAACAAAAAAACCTTTAAAAAAAAAGAAAAGCGAGCAGCATTGGGAGCACTGCCTTTGGATCACTGTGTGTTATTTTGAAACTCTTTCTTGGCTATTTTTCTTGGTTGTGTGGGGATTTGTTTTGTCATTGAGGAATGGAGCCTGCCTTCAGGTGACCACCGCTATTCACTAGAGACTAAAGAAAAGAGAATAAAGGGATTTCAGCTGTGTGTGTGTGTGTGTGTGTGTGTGTGTGTGTGTGTGTGTGTGTGTGTGTGTGTGTGTGTGTGTGTGTGTGTGTGTGTGTGTGTTTCAGTATGATCACTTATCATCACGTTTCCCCACTGTTTTGGTCCTTCTCACACAGATTATATTTAGATCATTGGGGCCTGATAAGGACTTTTTATCTTTTTTTTTTTATTATTATTATTCAGATGGCGTCTGCCGGTGTCAGACTGACTGACTGTAGACGTGTGAAATGAATAACTTAACAAAGACGGCATAGAGCAGTGAAGAAGATAACAGAATTTGAGACAAAAAGAGAGTCACACGTTTAATTAACTTCCCTGAAAACACGCACAGGAAAGAACATGATTCCACGCACGTTCCAGAGCGAAGATTTTCTTGATCTGTTGCATATATTCTCGGTTTGTCTAAGATCAGAAGAGCGTACTGTTCTGAGTACAAAATCACACTTTCATGCCCCACAATGCATTTCATGCTAGTACTCCACTACGATTAAGACAAAGATCAGTTGTATCCTGAAGACAGCTTACTTTTTCATAATATACCTGCTAAAAAACAGCTTGTTACAATGATATATTGTTGTTATATGCTTAGCTAGGGGTTTACGGTGTTAGCTGGCTATCTGAAGGGTACCTGTTCAGAAAGCTTGTTATCAACATATCTTGTCATACCTAGTCAAAACTATTGTTAATCAGTTAGCAAAATGCTAGGCTAAGAGTTGAAGGTGTTAGCTTGCTGTCTGAAGGTCCCTGTTCAGAAACATAGCTTGTTATCATCTTGTCATACCTAGTCAAATATATTTTTAATCAGATAGCACAATGCTAAGCTAGGAGTTTAAGGTATTCGCTTGCTATCTAAACGTACCTGTTCAGAAACATAGCTTATCATCCTCATATCTTGTCCTACCTAGTCAGAAACATTTTAATCAGTTAGCGCTATGCTAAGCTAGGAGCTTAAGATGTTAGCTTGTTATCTGAAGGTACATGTTCAGAAACAGCTTATCACAATATCTTGTTTTATAGTTAAAACACTTTAACCAGTTAGTGCTATGCTAAGCTAGGAGTTTAATGTGCTAGTTTGCTATTTGAAAGTAGGCTACCTGCTCTGAAACGTAGCTTGTCATCATCTTGTCATACCTAGTCAAAACTTTTTTTAATCGGTTAGCGCAATGCTAAGCTAGGTTTAAGGTGTTAGCTTGCTATCTGAAGGTACATGTTCAGAAACAGCTTGTTATCACAATATCTCGTTTTATAGTTAAAACGTTTTTTTTAACCAGTTAGTGCTATGCTAAGATAGGAGTTTATTTTGTTAGCTTGCTATCTGAAGGTAGGCTACCTGTTCAGAAACATAGCTTGTTATCATCTTGCCAAAAATTAGTTTTAACTAGTTATCACTGTGCAGAGCTAACTGTTTAAGCTTATAGTTTGCTATCTAATGGCTAACTAACTACAGAAGATACGGAAATGATTCATTTGCCCACTTTTGTTTCAGTAAATTGTCATCAGCTAATTGGACCATTGCCAAATTTGATGCCACGATGCTGCATCATGCAGTGTCTCTTTCTATAAAATCCCAGTGCAGGCAAAAGGTCTTGTTGAATTTACAGAGCAATCATTTAGTCGTCTGTGTCTCGAGATTGAGGTTGCACATTACCGAACATGAGCGATGGGCTTTCTGCCCTCTGGGCTTGAGAAGCTGCCTTATTTTATACACCCACATTTACAGCACAAAGGAAATGCTAAAGCTCATAAACTTTATATCTTTATGTGACAGGAAGGACTGTAACCTTGAAAATGTGCTGAGTGTCCCTCTTGCACTTGTACTTTTTTTTCTTTTTTTTCTTCTGTACCACTACACAGTCTTTTTGCAGTTAGACTAAACCGAGTCTGCTCTCAAACAAGCATTGCATACTGTATTTACTGTACCAGGTTTGTAGTATGCAGGATTTTGTTTTGGGGTTCAGGGCACAAAATCCCATATGGCAAACAGTTTTTGAATGAATCACATGATGAAATAAATGCTGTTGTAAGTAGCCTTCTTAGTAGTTAAGGCCACTTAATATAAAGTGGAACTATATAGTCCCACTTTATATTAAGTGGCCTTGCAATTGTGCAAATGGAACTTACAATGCAAAGCAAATGTATACCGTTTCACATGATATTTTTGCACAGTACTCATTTAGCAGTGTGCTCGAATTGTCTTCTGTTGCAGTTCCTTGGGCAAAAGCTTTTGAGTCTAAACCGAATCTGCTCTCAAAGAGCAGAGTAGAACAGAAGCACCATTTCTCTTCCATCTCCTGAGGAAAGAAAGTGATAGATTTTTACCTCGCTTGCAGCCTGTTAACATATTAATAACGCTAGCTGGTGTTGCTCCTGTATACAGTATGTTTCAGGAAGTGCATAGCCCGCCTCAGCCGTTCCTTCTCCCTCTCTGAAAAATGATCACTACTGAATGTTTATCAAAGCCTACAAATGATAAAACAGTTCTCAGAACATGTGACAGTCTTGACAGCTTTTGATTCCAAATAGCAGTCTGTACTTCAATTCCAATGGTAAAAGAGGTCTTGAGTTAGAACCCTCGCTGTGTGCTGTAGTGAAGGCCAAGACAGCAATCAGGAATTTTGGGAAGCTCAAAGGCAAAAAGCAGCGTAGAACGTCTGACTAGCTTGAAATTGGCAGTTCTTGACAAATCCACCACAGAAAGACATGGGAAGCAGGTATTTTTAGTAAATCACATCACTTCTTTGCAGTTTTGTCAGGGAAACATGTTACAATCAGAAAGTCAGAATTTTCGACTTGGAAAAGTGTGATAGACTGGCATATGGAACTCTCTGTCGATAATTGTATACCTGTTAAAAAAAAAATGCATAGCATCTTTATGCTCAGAAATTAGGTTTGGTTTGGTAGGAAACTTCTAACTTCTAACTGAATTAAAATATTTTTAGCACATGAAAAACTCGTACAACTGTTAACAAATGCTAGAAATAGCATCTTTTTAGCTCAGACATGTGGTTGCTAGTAGGCCTATACTTTGTTGATAAAATCTTGGCATGTACACTACATTATGCTAAAATATTTTTAGAAAAATGCCAAACATTACATTGATCGTACACCTACACAACAAATCCTAACATTTGGTAGCATTGTTTATATTCCACAATTTGGTTGGCTTGCAAATTTCATTGACCAACTGCTTTACATGATGCTAAAATCTTTTAACAAAGGTAAAACTTTACATGATTTACTCTGTTAATAATCATACAACAGCTTAAAAATGCTAGCGTTGCATAAATGCATGCTAGCAGTTTTTGCATTTGTTTACAATGTAGTTTTTTTTTTTTTTACAACTACATTGTATGACATCAACATTTTCAGCTAATTTAAAACACAGTAAATGTTTCTTTCTTTTAATCATACACTTAATTGCTAGCATTTGATAACGTTGTCTTTAGCCACGTTTCCACTGAAGGAACTTTCCCCAGGAACTAGGGATTCTGGGGTGTTTTGAGCGTAGGGACCAGGGTAAAAATTAAGTTACGGGTAAAAATGTCCCCCTCAGAAAATCCCTACTTGCGAGGTAGTACTTTTTTTTTGAAAGTTCAGGAAATTTTTGGGGTGGGACTTGGGCACTAAACCTGCTGATTGGTTGAGTTCACGCAGCAATTTGATTGGTTTACTTCACGCAGCATTTTTTTTCAACCACCATTTTTAAAAGTCTGCTGCGGTGCATGCAGTAAGAGTTGTTTGCTATTAAAATCAATAATGGAGTACAACCGATGGACCAGCGACAATGTTGAGGCTCTATTAAGCTTATATGGGCAGGACAAAATCCAGCTGGAACTTGAAAGTTGAGCACAGTCTTATACCATCAGACTAATTTGCCTAATCTTCATGATACTTTAGAATGCGATGGAAAAGCAAACAACAGATCTGGGGGGAAAAAGTTCCAGGGAAAAATAGTTCTGGGTAATTTCGGGGGAATCGCAGCTTATGCTAACAAACATCTTTGTTGACAGTAAAACTGCATTTACAATGGGGAAAAAAGGTATTTAGTCACCGACTAATTTTGCAAGTTCTCCCACTTAAAAAAGTGAGAGAGGCCTGTAATTTTACTATGTGAGGCAGAATGAGGCAAAAAATCCAGAAAGTCACATTGACTGATTTTTAAAGAATTTATTTGCAAATTATGGTGGAAAATAAGTAGATCTAAATACTTTGTTATAAATTCTTTGTTGGCTATGACAGAGGTCAAAAATGTTCTGTAAGTTGCAGATAAATAGCCCCAAAGCATGATGTTTCCACCCCCATGCTCTAAGTAGGTATGGTGTAACTCAGCATCCTTTCTCCTCCAAACACAAAAAGTTGAGGTTTTAACCACTGTTATATTTTGGTTTTATCTGACCATATGACGTTCTCCCAAACCTCTTCTGCTCAAATGCTCTAGCAAATTTCTGATGGGCCTGGGGACACATATAGCACTGCAGGAGTTGAGGCCCTGGCGGCGTAGTGTGTTGTTGATGGTAGCCTTTGTTACTTTGGTCCCAGCTCTCTGCAGGTCATTCACTTGGTCCTCCTGTGTGGTTCTGGGGTTTTTGCTCACCGTTCTTGTGATCATTTTGACCCCACATAATGAGATCTTGCGTGGAGCCCCAGATCAAGGGTGATTATCAGTGGTCTTGTATGGCTACCATTTTCTAATAATTGCTCCCACAGTTGATTTCTTCATACCAAGATGCTTACCTATTGCAGATTCAGTCTTCCTAAAATTCCTAAAATTCTTCCTAAAATTTGATATGATTAAAATGTAGTTGCTAGCAAACTGTTTGTTGCTAGTTGACAATCTATGGTAGCTAATCGTATGGTTGTATCGTTTACTACCTTGTACGCCATCTTCCAAATTTCATGCAATGGAAAATCTTTATCCGACATTGAATGGAATGCAAACACCAATTCATTTTCCAAAATCTCAGGCGCTTTTTTGGGGCTTCATTCATGACATGAAAATACTCTTAAATGGTTGCATTCAATTCAGTGTCTCAGTTAAGATGACAATGGATTCATGAACAATTTGCAATATATTATTTCAAATGTTTCAAGAATTGGGCCCATTTGCTTGATTGTTATTGTACTTGTGTAAAACGGGCCTTTTCGTTTCACCTCAAAAACATAGAGCAGCCTTGAACACCTTTCTCTTTTTGTTGCTCTGTTACATTCCATAATTAACATTCTTAGTTCTTTAGGTGCTACGAACGTCTGCTGCAGCATTTTGTTCTGCACCAAAACAGTCAAAAGCATTGGTAGACGACATGACCATGGGCTCTCTGGAGGTAATGCTTTATCTCTCCTGGGCATTCAGAGATTGGAGTGAACTACATACTACAGGTGCCAGGCAAGAAACAGTGTTTGTGTTGCACCTCTGAATGTCCCTTTGGTAATAACACACTAGCCTCACTTTCCCGATCTGCATTGTCAGTCCCTAATGAATATACGGAATTGAATAAAGCAGCCCACACAGCAACGCGACAAAAAATGGTGAAACACACATAGGAACTGCAAATAAAAGAGTCTACACCTCACAGTGGCTTTTATATAATGGCAACACAGTAAACAAAGCATTTGTATAACAAGAACGCCGTCAGATGCTTAAAGGTAAATTTATCTTGGGAACAACAGTTTTTCTTTGTTCTTTTTACAGCCCATTGTGAAACATAATTGCTTTACTTATGCTTGTGCCTGATAAGGTTAAACTTTTTATGCACAGAATATCTTTAGCCACGAAAAAAGTGTATACAACTGGTATCATCCATCTGTGCAAGATATTGTCTATTGGTAATTAATTTCTTGTGTATGTAACTAGACTTTTTATTGTTATAATTCAGCCAACTAAAGAAATTTAGGTCAGTCATGTAGAGCTGTATGTAATTAATGGTGTCACGTTCATTTTCTCATATCCACATTACAAAAGTTACTTTCTCAAGAGCATGATTACTTTTTCTTTTGATCTCGACTTAAAACAAAACATATAATCCTTGTTATTTCAATACAACAGAAATTGTTTTTCCCCTTAGTTTCAACAGATCGACTTAAATTTCTTGTGATCTGTCAGTTACAAAAGTTCACAAGCTCCCAACCTTCTTTTGATCTAAAAAAAACAAAATATATTTTTAATTTATTCTGTGATGTCTACTTAATTGTCGTATTATCTTGACATAACAACAGCTGTCACCTCAAGATCTCAATTTTTGAGATCACAAAAAATTTTGATTTAGATTTTAAGATATTTTTATGACCAACATGAAACATTTTCTTGTGATTTTAACATGTTCTCATTATTTAGGTGTAACAGAAGCTGCTTTCTTAAAGGGATAGTTCACCCCAAAATAAAAATGTATGTTTATCTAACCCCCAGGGCATCCAAGATATAGGTGACTTTGCCTTCAGCGCGCGATGACTTCCAGTGAGTGAGGTCAATGTACACTATATGGTGAAGAGATATGTGTGAGAGATCAATTCCGGCACTTGCACAAACAACGACATATCGTGTACAGTTCTCACTTACCTGCAGTGTTCGCTCGCGTTTATCTCTACATCATATCGTTTACATATTCCTCACTTACCTGTAGTGATCGCGTGCTGAAGGATGTTGGACAAAGTGGTCTATTAGAGGTAAAAAAAAAATCTCACACAAACCGATTGTTTTTCGTGTCTTAAGACATCAATGTGTCGTCACGAGCCGCATGGTTTTTAATATTGATTTGTATGTGCATGTTTTTTACTCATAGTTCTCATACTCTCATGTTACCATTCACATGCATTATACGACGGACAGACTGAAGAGGTTAGAGTTAAAAGTCTTAATTTGTGTTCTACTGAAGAAACAAACACACGTACATCTTGGATGCCCTGGGGGTAAGCAGATAAACATCATTTTTAACATTTGGGTGAACTATCATTTAATATCTACTTAAATTTATTTTGATCTGGATACAATAAAAGTTTCTTGTGGTCTTATTTCCTCATCAACTTTCTTATGATGTAGACATTTTGTACAAAAAACAAAACAATAAACTTTGAAGGACAAATGTAGCCAATTTTATTTAATTGCATTTATCGCACCCCTAAATGTATTGTATTTGTGTTTTTACAGTGGGGAAATGTTGTTGCTTAAGTGTTTTCACAATCTTTGAAATAAAAAATGAATCAAAAATATACTAAATAGAATACAATAGAATAAAGATACAAATTAAATAGTAAGGAATTTGGACATAATTTTGTGTTTTTGTATGCTAAAATGCTATAATTTACAAAAAAATAACTAGTAAGGTGTTTGTGATGTGGCTTGTATGTATGTGCGCAGAGAAAACCATCTCTCAGAGAGCGCACGAGTACTTAAAAGTTTAAAACCGATTGAATGTTTAAATTGGTAAGACTTAAAAAGTCGTGCAAACGATAAACTTCAGTGACGATGCAACACTGGCCCAAAGTGACAATTCCGGCAACTGTCCAGACTCTTGAAATGCCGAAAGTCTAGTGTCGCCCCCTGCAGTGTGTTTGATGCTTGCCTTGTGAAAATATTGAGAAACAAATAGAGAGATGCAAATTACGTCTTGCAGAACATTTTAAAATGACTGATTTTAAGCCTGTCGCAATTGGTCGATACAATCGACTGCGTCAACATCAGTATTTTTTGTTGACTGGATAAGTTTGGTACGATATGAAATTGTATTAGTACCGGTACTTAACAAATAACAGCTTTCTAATAAGAAATTATTTCTTAATTTGCGTCGACATGTGACACCAGGACTTAGTAAGTGTGTGTGAGCTCTGCTTTCACTGTTAGCTAAAATTAACATAAACGCTTGCATTAGAAAATAAAGTAGTACTATAATAAAGTAGTGTAAAAAAATAAAAATAAATAGATAAAAATTATGAATAAAGTAGTGCGTCGCGGCCAGGGCGTGGTGGCTCTGCCGGACTCTGACCTGAAGAGCGCGCTGCCGCACACACACCTTACACTCAGATCGTGATGTCAGTTTCATGAATTATTGGGTTTGATTGATCAAAAATATTTTTTGAATGCACGTCCTGGCGAGTATTCAGGTAAACACAGGACATATACAGAGTTTGAGAGAGAAATCTCGTTGGTCCGTGCAGCTCTTAAAGGGCCGGACCTAATATTCTGTGTGATTTAATGTTAATCAAACAACAAAAGGAAATAGAAAATCAGCCCATGCTTGATTTGAAAATATTTATTAAAAATCAGTGTATAGTTCATTTATAGAGTGACTATGTTCAAAAAGCAGGACAGGAACACAGTGCTTTTTAAGTTCTGTCATATTATTCAATTACTTTTACTGTGTTTTTGCCATGGCATCGATTTAGTATCGGTATCAAGCTATTTTAATATGGTATCGTATCGAAGTCATCATTTTGGTATCGTGACAACACTATTCTATATAAAAGTATTAGCTTTTTTTGTACCTTTTAGTTTTACATTTTGTCAAGGGCTTGTGTATTATTATTTTTTTTATAGTACACTACTAAATGCCAAAGTTGTAAGTTAAATTATATGTTTTTTAAGTAAAATTGCTGAAAATGATTTTGATAATTTAGTCGATAGATTAAACGATAAATCGATAAATTAGTCGATAGATTAATCAATATAAAAATTGTTGTTAGTGGCAGCCCTAGATTTGATCTTAACCTTTACTCACACATCCTACATGATAAAGTGAATGAATGTTTGCGGGAATTATTAAAATAATGGGCGATACATGCAATCCCGCACCGAAATTCAAGCGCTGATCTTGTTTATGGGCCATTCAAGGAAGTCCTTGGGTTGTGTATTACTTCAGTTGTGTTTCTGGCTGCTAAGCAACCCTTATAAACAATGCAGATTTGTAGCTTCACAGGAATTTGACAATCCTCATCTAATGGCTTCAACTTGCCTAGAAATCTAGACGCACCCTAGCGGCAGCAAATCTAATCTGCCCACGAGTGTCATCTAGCAACTCTCAATACCCTTCTGAGCTGTAATCCTCTAACTCTTGCCGGGCCAATCACATCGTGTATAGAGTCGGCGGGCGGGGCCATAATGACGACGGCCGAGTTGCGTTTGCGTGCTTCTAGTAAACACAGAAACTGGCAAACGGCGGTCTTTCGAGCTTTGACCGCGACTCTGGAAGACTTGGAATTAAGCTTTTCTCTGAGAAAAAAACAAAGAACGGCACTGAAGTCATTCTTAAAAAGGGAAGATGTGTTCGGAGTTTTGCTGACCGGATACGGCGAATGTTTAATCTATCAACAAGCTCTGTTTCACCTTCGTTGCTCTGGTTGGTTGTAGCGCTATCCTATCACGTGCAGAGGGAGTTTGAAAGACAACCGTTTATCCCGCCCCTCGGATTGAGCTGTCAATGGTGAGTTTCCATACCAAACATCTTGACGTGGGTCTGGCTTATCAGGCTAGGCTTCAACTGTTAAAATTAATCAAATAAATTCAACACTCACTCCATCCAGAGAGTCTGCGAGTGTTTGCTGGAGTGTTGGAAATGTAGGCATATTACAGTACGATGGGAGCAGCTGAGGGTTAAGTGCTTTGCCCAGAGGCGAAACTGCAGTGGTCACAGGAAGGGCAGTTTCATGTGCCAAGTTGATGTCCTTTGGTAGCTTTACTAGGATTTGGATGAGCCACCAAGTGCAGAGCCTTTACAGCCGCATCAGTCTGGTTAAATGTAGATTCAGACGTTAAGCACAGACCATTAAACCAACCTGTTTATTTGCATCGGTTTATCTGGAGTTTATCTGAATCCTCTTCCAATGCTGGCAGTCGATTGTGAAGTGTTGATGAAGGAGCAAAATAAACCAGCTCTGTTTCACAGTTACACCTCAGATG
Organism: Pseudorasbora parva; assembly: GCF_024679245.1. Lineage (NCBI taxonomy): Eukaryota > Metazoa > Chordata > Actinopteri > Cypriniformes > Gobionidae > Pseudorasbora > Pseudorasbora parva. Next base: position 19,374,724 of record NC_090185.1, on the reverse strand, counting down.
TCTCACATCCACCTCTAGTCGGAGATGCAGGTGTTTGTGAAGTTATGCAATATTGCTTTTCGCTGTAACTGTGAAAGTGTACCATGTCCTTTTTGTTTTTCAGTTTTTCATTGAAATTTCCATGCCATTTTCAACTGAGGGGGTCTTGGCGTTGGGCTTTCTGCGTTTTCTTTGCCGCTTTAGGAAGCCAACTTCTCTTCTGGTTCCAGCCTCCGTTCTTTCTGTTGTAACAAAGCATGTTTTTACTCAACTGTCATCTATATATAAACACTACGTGGTAGGTGCGGACCCCCTCCGGTCACCTGCTCTGATCGCACCAACAGAAAAATACACAAGCTCTGGTTCCGCTGCAGTGATGGCCTAGCTGTCTGAGCCCTGGGGACGGTGGCCGCTCTAATGATAGAGACTGAGGGGAAGACCTGCTGTGAGTGAATAATAGACCTGTCCGGACATATGCCGTGTTCTCCGGACTGGTGATTCCTGCTGGGCAGGGGGCGGATCTTACGATGCAGCTTTCTGATTGGTTCGTTTAGACACCTGGGGAAGTGATGCGAAACTGATGTGAAAGGTTTTCAATGAACCCCTTACTGCATACACCCATTTTGGCCAAAATAAAAGGTTGCTGCACACAAGTCATTCAGAATAGACACATGCCCAACATATATTTAGAAAGCCGACACTTGAGAGTGCACAGTTCAAGACAGAATTACTCTGTGCTTACAGTGACTGTAATTTCTATTGAGATATACAAGCTCAAACATGTGGCTGTATTGTAGCAACTTAGAAACAACGAATCTGAATCCACAAGTGTGGTCGTGCTTAAAATCTGAGGATGTTATCTCTAAAACTATGAATTTTATAAAAGATTTTCTAAGATCATGTGAGTTTTTAGCGAAGGTTGATAAGTTGGTAATAAAATATTTTATTGCCATTTTGCATTGCAATTTGCAGTCTGTTGTCTAATGTCTGGCAAGAAGAACTGCCCCATTTATGTTTCTGTTGTTCACACCTCTGACCTAATCTTCATTATTCTTTTATCATTATTCTTTTGTTTGTATTCAGCCATTGTTAGCCTCTATTCTGGTATTACATGGCTTGCACATCTACATAATATTGATCCCACTACATTAATCCACTTATCTGAAAGTCTTTCTAGAAAAAAAAAAAAAAAAAAACATTCTTGGGACCTTATGATTTATTTTAACAAATTAGATTGTAAGTGCACAATAACCATCGCACTGTAGCTGATGAATAGGTGCGTAGGACAAAGGATACCCAAATCCAAAAATCTCAATAAACAAAAGGAAATCTAACACACTATAAATACTTGCAAAAATCAAAACCTTTTTATTAGCAACGTTTCGGTCTCATGATCTTCGGCCTCATGACCCATATATGCCTGATGAAGGTCATGAGACCGAAACGTTGCTAATAAAAAGGTTTTGATTTTCGCAAGTATTTATAGGGTGCGGGATTTCCTTTTGTTTGTTTATTAACAAATTAGATTATGAAATAGAATAACTCCTGGCATGACAGGTGCATTTAAAGCTACATTTTATTTATTTATTTATTTATTTATTTATTTATTTATTTGTTTGTTTGTTTGTTTGTTTGTTTGTTTGTTTGTTTGTTTGTTGATTCATCTCCCTTATAGAAAACATTGCGTGTCTCCATTTTTTGTTTTGCTTTGCTTTGTGATGTTTTTGATGTGATGTGATGCTTTTGATATGATGTGATGTCTTGTTTTGCTATGTTTTGTTTGTTTTATTATGTTTTGCTTTGCTTTGCGATGTGATGTTTTTGATATGATATGATGTGATGTTTTGTTTGTTTTATTATGTTTTGCTTTGCTTTGCGATGTGATGTTTTTGATATGATATGATGTGATGTTTTGTTTGTTTTATTATGTTTTATTATGTTTTGTTTTGCTGTGTAACATTTTGTTTTGTGATGTGATGTTTTGCTTTGTGATTTGATGTTTTATTTTGTTTTAGTGATGTTTTGTTTTGTTGTGTGATGTGATGTTTTGTTTTGTGATGTTTTATTTTGTTTTGTGATGTGATGTTTTATTTTGTTTTAGTGATGTTTTGTTTTGTTGTGTGATGTGATGTGATATGATGTTTTATTTTGTTTTAGAGATGTTTTGTTTTATTGTGTAACATTTTGTTTTGTGATGTGATGTTTTGTTTTGTTTTAGTGATGTTTTGTTTTGCAATGTTTTGTTTGTTTTGTCTGGTTTTGTTTTGTAGTGTGACATTTTGTTTTGTGATGTTTTGTGATGTGATGTGATGTTTTTTTTTTTTTTTTTTTTTAGATCTCTATTGTCCATTAAAAAGAACAAGCCATGTGTTTTTTTTTTTTTGTTTGTTTGTTTTTTGTTTGCTTTGATTCTTTTCTTTTCCATCCCTTTGAGAAAAAATTGCAGGTCTCTATTGGCCACAAAAAAGCTCTTGGATATGTACCAGTCCAACTTTGTATTTAAGTAAAAAAATAAATAAAATGAATAGCATTCATAAGCCATTTCATTGGATCTTCTGAATGTCAAATTTAGAGGCGGTCTGAAAAAAACTTAGCCATGGCATTTAAGTCTGTATGGATTTTCAAGGTCTCGGCCTTTAATTTTTAATGTGGTACGGGACTCCCGAGAGTGATTGATTGTTCACAGCTGCTAAAGTTCAAGCTCTTTGGGTTGGGGTAGCGAAATAGATCTACAGGCATTTACCTTGACGCCCCTGTAAGACTCAGCACCCTTCCTGGACCGCTGTCGTTAGCACTACATCACCCAGCGAGTGTCAGAGGAAGTAGGGCTCCTCACTGAGAGAAAATCACCTTGAGGGAGAGCTCTGGAGTTCACTGGAGATAAATCCTGTTGTGCGGGAGCCTAACTCACAGCGAGAGTCCACCCATAATGGCCTCCTTCCCGCTCGGAGGAGATTAGTGTGAATCCGGGTGGCAGAGAGTGTCCTACAGCAGCTGCACCCTTTCGGAACCACTCGACATGTAAACAATGATTCTGACCTATTTTTGAAGTTACGTTTGACGTTTTTGGGTTCCTAGCATTGATTTCTCCAAAGAGTAATTCTCGCCCGATAATCAACTCCCCCACCTGCTGTCTGAATCAAAGAGGTCTAGACTCCTTGTTTTGGATCAATGCTTGTATCTTTTCACCCTTTTCAATTCTGCTGTCGTTGTAAATATATGTAGTTTCCCACTCTTTTTCCATAATAGATTTCTGTGAGGTTTCTGTTTTGCGTACCTAATGAGGAAGAAAAAAAACGGACATTGCAATTTTTTTAGGGTTAGGTAAGCGTCAAAAACTTTAGACACAAAATAAAAAGTTTATTTCCTCTTTTATTAGAATTTTCCTTTGCTTCCTTTTTTTGCTGATCAAACTTTACGATTGCGGTAACTGCTTTTCTTTGGCACTGCCAGAGGCTTTATTTATGCGTTCAAATATTTTTGTTTAAGTGGAATTAATAGATTGTGAACAAAATAATAGCCTTTTGTTGGCACCGAATCATGTCAGTTTAATCGCTGAGATGCTTTATGTCATTTGTTTGTGTCGGTTTGTTTTTTACTTAGGTCATCTTTCCCCTTGGTCATATATCCCAGCATACTTTTGGCACATTTGCAATCCATATGAAGTTCATTATTTATTTGAAGTCATGTTGTTCTTATTTTTCTGTGTGGTTGTTCCTGGAAAAACTGCCTTGGATTCATTTTAGCATACTGTTTTGTTAAATGTTGTAGGGATGACAACTAGTCAAGGAAAGTCAAAACAAAAATTTGTCACAGATTGCTGTAAAGGGCTAGTTACCCCCCAAAAATGAAAGATTTATCATTATTTACTTAGCCATGCATCTCTTTAAATCCACATGGCATGTTATGTGAAAGCAAAAGATGCTATTGCCGCTCTTCTTGCTCACAGTCCTTGTTATGTGAACGAATAAAACCACAGATTTTAGTGGCTCGGATGCCCCATCTGTATAAATAAATAAAGAACTCTTTATAGCCAAGATTATGAAATATTTCAGGAACTGTTAGTCGCTCCCAGCCGCTAGCCCCACATATAAATAGTTAAACATCTCCCAGCTCAAGTGCATACACATTCCCTGTAATAGATAAAAAGCCATTATATTTCACTTTCAGTTAAACTCATATTGTAAAACGCTTTGCATTACCCTTAAACGCTGTGATACATTTTTAAAGAAGTACTTAATTTAAAACCGCCAGACTCGAGCCATTCCGAACGCACGCCTGCGGTGGGTCGATGAATTTCTCAGTGCGTCGTTATTATTAATGTGGCCTCCGTAGCACGCTAGGAATCTCTCGCCCGCGATTAGACGTTTAGGGTGGCTAAACCATCTCAACTCTTTATCTTTTTCACACTTTCCAGTGCGATAGGTATTGCCATGCACTTAAAACCACCACGAATGGCATAAAAAGGCAAGGTGACCGGTTAGCCACGCCCCCAAATGAATAAAAACATCAAATATGGGCTATGGCTGCTGTAATTGAAATAGATTGCAGCTCGAGCGTTTATAAATCACTGCTATTCTTCAACTGATTCTGCGATCAATACATAAAGATGGGGGCATCTTCATGTGGGTTGAAAAGCGGGCAAACCCAATCGTCAAATGTCTCATTATGAGGCTGTAAGCGTTTCACAGGTGATAAATGTTACACAATGGACCTTAAATTTGTGCTCTACCGTTGTGTATTGACAGCGGTTTGGAGCGGGAGCTCGCCGGGAGGAATTGCATCCACGGAAACAGGCCTTAAGTGCCACTTAAAAAGCGCTGAATCATGGTCTCATAATGACGCTGCATCTGTTCGACTTTTAAAAAATGGTTTCACGCCGGCGAAACGGCTTTGTGCTTTCATGGAGAGGGTTTCACGGAGTGTAATGCACGTTCATTGTGACAGCGAACTCTGCGCTGGATATTAAGACTGTGAATCAAACAGCAAGTTTAAAATGTGTGTTTGTGTCTCCTCAGAGCTGGCGCGCAGCTGCCAGGAGCGGAGGTGCCAGTTTGACTGCGCGGTCATGAGAAACGGGACGTCCTGTTACTGCGGGGAAGGTTTCGAACTAGACGAGGACGGGAGACGATGTCGAGGTGAGGGTCATTACCATCCGCAGCTCTGTCTGAAGAATTTGAAGCTTTAGAAAGGTCATTGAATTGAACTACTTTGGTAACAATTTGATCACAGTGGGTTCAGCAGCAAGACAGAATATCTCTCTTCCTGATGACAAATATTCTATCTTGGCATTTTCTTAATACGCTTTGGGTTCTCGTACTACGTCTTCATCAACACTCTAAAAAATAAAGGTCCTTAAATGGTTCTTTGGCAGGGTGTATGGTCCCATGACGAACCTTTAATATCCAAAGAACCTTTCCATTGCACAAAAGGTTATATGTAGTGCAAAAAGAATCTTTAGACTATAAAATGGTTGTTTAAAACATGGTTCTTATATATGGAGGACCAAATTACTCAAAATGAAATAATTAAATAAATAATGAATTCAATTAAACAACAATTAAATGTACCAGTTTATTCTGAAATAATTAAAAAAAATAATTCAATAATTAATTTAATAATTAAACAATTAATTTAATTAAATATTAATTCAATAATTAATTTAATAATTAAACAATTAATTTAATTAAATATTAATTAAATAATTAAATAAATAGCTAAATGTATCTATTTATTTTGTAAAATTACATGAAATTGTTTAATATATTTCACAATTACCTCTTCCACACACACTCTTCCAAATAGATAGAAATACATTTTTTCATTATTAAATGTGCTTTTTCAAAAATACGTTTTTCATAATAATAGAGGACATTTCACGAATGCCAATCAACAGGCAGTGGGTGGAGCTTGGCGCTGATTGGATAATCCTTTCAGATTGATTACTTTTTTCTGTCTGGGTCTGGCAATTGGCAAAGGGAAATTGGGGAATTGACTGGAAATTAATATGGCGGTAGGAATTGATCAAGATAAAAACGCACTGCCTTAAACACAGCCACTCATAGTTTTCAGGTTCAAAATACTTTTTCAGTAACATATAAGAAAAGAGAAGCACCCTTGGTGTTCCGTGATGTCATCACCACACACAGATGGATCTGTCATGTCTGTCAACTCTTCAACTTTAAACCAATCAGCGCCAAGCTCCGCCCCCTTCCTGTTGATTGGCATCTGTGAAATGTCCTCTATTATTATGAAAAAAATCTTTGGGAAAATCGTGCTTTGTAAATGCATGATTCGTCAAATAAGCGTCATTCGTAAATGCAGCATATTATTATGAAAAACATCTTTTTGAAAAAGCACATTAAATAATGAAAAAAAAAGAGTTTAAAACATAAAAAATGTGGAAGAGGTAATTGTGAAATATATTAAACAATTTAATGTAATTTAAAATAATAAATAGATACATTTATTTATTTATTGAATTAATAATGAATGAAATCAATTAATTATTTAATTAATAATTAAATCATTTCAGAATAAACTGGTACATTTAATTGTTGTTTTATTGAATTCATTATTTATTGAATTATTTCATTTTGAGTAATTTGGTCCTCCATACTTCTATGGCATCACTGTGAAAACCCTTTTTTAGTTCTTTCTGGCACCTTTACTTTTAAGGGTGAACCATGAAAGTTCAATTCCAATACTTAAGAATTTAACTGCAGTGGACGCATGAAAGTACCTGGATGTGTTCTTGATATCGAGGGTGCATCGAATGCAGACTTGAGAGAATCAAACCGTAGGAAATCCCAGAAGACGCTGCAGGCGGTCGACGTAAGGGAACCTGTACGCTTTAAAGTCCCCCTGCAGTCAATCTTTGATCACCAAAATTATATATTTAAAAGTTTTTTTCCTGTGAATTTTTTTTTCTTCATGTTTTAAAAACGGCAAGCGCCAACCTTCCGGTTTCTCTCTTGAATCCAATAACAAATAACATAAACGTCAATTCAATTACCGGCCGCTAGAGACAGGATACAAAAGGGAGACAATGTTAAAATTTATATAAACTTTACAGCAGAAAAAAATATGTTTACAGCCTGGTACCAAAAGTGGTTTTGGTCTATATAACAAATTTTGCCCTTCATGTAAACTGTGAGGGGTTGAATTTAAAGTTAATGTTCTGCATAATTAAGGGCGTGGCCACTTGAATTTAAAGTTAATGTTCTGCATAATTAAGGGTGTGGCTACTTTTTAAAGTTAATGTTCTGCATGATTAAGGGCGTGGCCACTTGAATTTAAAGTTAATGTTCTGCATAATTAAGGGCGTGGCCACTTGAATTTAAAGTTAATGTTCTGCATAATTAAGGGCATGGCCACTTGAATTTAAAGTTAATGTTCTGCATAATTAAGGGCATGGCCACTTGAATTTAAAGTTAATGTTCTGCATAATTAAGGGTGTGGCCACTTGAATTTAAAGTTAATGTTCTGCATAATTAAGGGCGTGGCCACTTAAATTTAAAGTTAATGTTCTGCATAATTAAGGGCGTGGCCACTTGAATTTAAAGTTAATGTTCTGCATAATTAAGGGCGTGGCCACTTGAATTTAAAGTTAATGTTCTGCATAATTAAGGGCGTGGCCACTTGAATTTAAAGGTAATGTTCTGCATAATTAAGGGCGTGGCCACTTGAATTTAAAGTTAATGTTCTGCATAATTAAGGGCGTGGCCACTTGAATTTAAAGTTAATGTTCTGCATGATTCTGCATGGCCACTTGAATTTAAAGTTAATGTTCTGCATAATTAAGGGCGTGGCCACTTGAATTTAAAGTTAATGTTCTGCATGATTCTGCATGGCCACTTGAGTGACAGGTGGATTGCTGCTGCTGTCACTATACAGTCCCTGACAAAAGTCTTGTCGCTTATCTATTTTGTAGAAATACCTGATATTAACCTGACTTTTAATTAATCAATTGGTGTTAGAAATAGCTCATATGAAAAGCTAAAACCCTCCCAAATGATGTTTAATGCACTGAAATAAATAATTTTCACAGAAGAAATATTTATCATTTAATTAAGACAGAAAGGTCAAATTTTGGCAAGAAATGTAACAAATTTACTGCAAATACAAAAATATGTCAGCAAATTAAGTTGTGGTGCTGTGAGATTCAAATTTAATATCTTGTATGACTTCCATGAGCTTGAAGGACTGCATCCATGCGGTTTGGCAAGGATTCATACAATTTATTGATGAAGTCATCAGGAATAGCTAAGAAAGCAATCTTGCATGCCTCCCAGAGTTCATCAATATTCTTTAGTTTCATCTTCCATGCGTCCTCTTTCATCCTACCTCACATATGCTCAATGATGTTCATGTCTGGTGACTGGGCTGGCCAATCCTGGAGGATCTTGATCTTCTTCGCCTGAGGAACTTTGATGAGGAGATGGAAGTATGCGATGGAGCACCGTCCTGCTGCAGAATTTGGCCTCTTGTATGGTTGGGAATATAAGAGGTAGCTAAGATTTCTTGGTATTTTAGACTATTGATGTTCCCTTCCATCCTGCAGATCTCTCGCACACCCCCATACTGGATGTAACCCCAGACCATGATTTTTCCGCCACCAAACTTCACTGTTTTCCAAGTGAATCTCGGATCCATTCTGGCTCCAGTAGGTCTCCTGCAATATTTGCGGCGACTGTGGTGTAATTCAACTGAAGATTCATCTTAAAATCCACCTTCTGCCACTTTTCCAGCGTCCATCCTTTTAGCAGGCTGTGGGCCTTGGCAAATGTCACACGGTTTTTCAATTGTATTTTGTTTAGTGCTGGCTTCTGGGCACTGATTCGACCATGGAGGCCATATTGAGACAGAATCCGACAAACTGTTCTGGTTGACACAGGGACTTCAGGTGACCAGGTCTCGTGGAGCTCTGCTGCAGTGGAAAATGGGCTGGCCTTGGATTTTCAAGCCAACAGACGGTCCTCTCGAGCAGTTGTCTTGCGGGGTCTGCCTGACCTGGGCTTGTCAAAAACGTCTCCAGTCTCTTCAAATCTTTTTTTTATCCTCTGTACTTGACGCTGAGACACATTGAAGGTGTCTGCCACATCAGCAGTGGATCTGGTCTTCAGCCTCTTGATAATCAAAACTTTAGTCTCTGGGTGAATCTTAGGCATGTTTGCAGAGGTCTAGTTGCAGTTGATGTGAAGGTCTAGCGTACTGGGGTTCTTTTTATACACACTTGAGACCTAATTGATCCATTATTAGTCACAGGTGAAGCTCATATGACAAGGTGACAACACCTTGACTCAATGGGCTTTACCAAGCTGTGAATATTAGAATACTTTTTAAAAGTTTAGTTTTTCACTGAAACATTATCACAAAAGCTGGTGGGATTAAAATTAGCCATTTCTTGTAAAAATATCTTGATTAGAAATATATTTCAGCGGCATTTTAGGTCAATTTGTACACAAGCGACAAGACTTTTGTCAGGGACTGTACTTGCCGTTTGTCTGCTGTCTTTCTCCACCCACGTCCCGCCTCTTTATATATATATATATATATATATATATATATATATATATATATATATATATATATATATATATATATATATATATATATATATATATATATATATATATATATATATATATATATATATATATATATATATATATATATATATATATATATATATATATATGTTTATTTTTTTTATTTTTTTACTCATTACTGCCTGCTCGGATGAGGCTCTATGTAAATATTTCTATGATCGCTCTGTTTTTTTTTTTACCTTCTTCGACGGAAGTAATGACGTTGAGAATTCTAGATGAGATTAGTCTGATATGAGGTATAAAACAACAAATACTGTAGGGTTTCTCACAGAAAGCGATCGTTTTGTGTCTTAAGACATCAATGTGTCGCCACACGGTTTAAAATGGATTCGTATGTCTATGTGTTTTTTATTCTCATAGAAATACACCCCATAACATGCATTATATGAGCAACGGTTGGAGTTAAAAATTTTAATTTGTGTTCTGCTTAAGAAACAATCACACCTACATCTTGGAGTCCCTGGAGGTAAGCAGATAAACATCAAAATGTTAATTTCTTCGGTGAACTATCCCTTTAATGATATGTTAAAACCGACCAACTTGATGTGATTGTTTACAAGGTGAAGACAGAAACCCTGTGGATTTCAAACCGCGATTTTGAGACGGCTTCAGGGTAAACATTTGTCCGTTGGTTTTGCTTAATATTAATAAAGTGACAACCTTAAGAAAGTCTGCAGTGTTTTGCTGATATATTAAAAAGATTTTTAACGTCGACAAAGCATAGCACACAGGCTACTCACTTTCATAAATACATGAGGTAAAATAAAAAGATATAAAATGATACTCAAATAAAGTCTGTAATAATATAAAAAGATATGTTTTAAAATGGTTGGAACATTTGTGATGTTATTTGACGTGTAAATTGAAAGGTACTTTGTTTGTATGATTAAGAAAAAGTCATATATTGATTTTGTATCAGTTCTAATCAGACACGGAATATCCCAATATCTTGTTTTACCTAACCAACGTTAGGTAAGGCAATGTTTTCTCAGCTAATATGTGGTGAAAAACAAAGCATCTTGGTGTGGTGAAACCTTGTTTTAGCTAGTCAAATGTTAGAGCTATATGCTAAGCTAGTAGGCTAACAAGCTGGGGTTATTTGAATGATATTTGCTGCGTTTGAAATCACGTACTGTCTGAATAGTTAATACATTATACTTTGAATTTACTTCATGACTGTTAAAAGTCCTCTTGTTTGAATGAAATTCAGACGGACTGCATCCGCCATGTTGTTACTGTCACGTGACCTATCTCCGTCAGTGCCATTCATAAATCCTTTCAATGATTTTGTATCAGTTCTAATCAGGCACCAAACAGAGTAACCACGAACAGATGCCTCAGCTAATGGCATTTTAAGGTCTCTAGCAAAGCTAGCTGTGCTTGTTTCTCCAATGCATGAACTCGACCCTCAGAGATATTGTTGTTGATTATGTCAAGCAAAACAGCAATTTACTTTCCCTTCCCTGTCCAAACACACATTAGCATATTCATATATTTTGATGGGTTGCTGCGGAATGGCGACATTATGAGTTGGGTTTGCATATTTAGGTCATGTTTGAGCACATTAAGCGTTTAATAAATAGCCCCGCTGTCGCCCGCAGATCATGATGAATGCAGGGATTACGGGACATGCAGTCAGATCTGTATGAACACGCAGGGATCGTACAGATGCGCATGCACAGATGGCTTCAGCCTGCAGGCCAACAGACGATCCTGCAAAGCCAAAACAGGTGAGTCCATTTATCATCCCCGTTAGTTCCAGTCCAAAAAAAGTGCATTAAGCAACATGTATTTTACTTTGGTTTTCAGCTGTGCTGTAAAAGCACAAGTATACAAATAATTTAACCCATGAGTAAATCAAATTTGTGCTCGAGGTGCTAAGTGCTGGAGTGATGACCGGCAGCTTCAACTTTTTGACAGAGTACTAAAAAATAAAATTGACAGATTTTTTTTTTTTTTTAACATTGTTATGTGACTTTGGCTTTAGGGTACAGTACGTTTTGTTGAGGAGCAGGGGTTTAGGGGGTGTTGTAGTTGCTAGGTGGTTGCTAAGGCATTTTGACTATTTTATAATTATGAGGGTGTGCATACTTGCTTAGAATTTCGCTAATGAGTGTTTTTTTAGGACATTTTATGTGGTTTCTAGGGTGTTCTGTGTTGCTGTTAGCTGCTTACGTATTTTTTTTTTTTTTTTTAGCACATTACTATGTGGTTTCTAGGGTGTCCTGGGTGGTTTCTAAGCCGTTGCTAAGAGGTTTTATTGGGGATTCAGGGCATACTTGCTAGCCTGTTGATAAAACTTTCTTTTTGCGTGATTATTGGGATTCTTGGTAGTTTCTAGCCTTTTGCTAAAGGGTTGGTGGTTTTTAACACATTGCTTTGTGATTGCTATACTTCTAGGTAAGTCTAATTGGTTTATTTTAGGGATGGAAGATTGTTGAAATACTTAGGCCCAATTCTACTTTATAGCCCTTTGCCTACCCTACCCATTTGCCTATCCCTTCCCCTGGCCCCTTAAAACAGAGTGGCAAAAAGAGGGTGCACCACTACTACACCATTACACGTCATCCTATGTCGCCGCCAGCTCCTGCGTTAATGGAAATACGCAGATTTTTATCACAACAACATGACCGTCAATATGAACACAAGATTAAATGTAACATAAAACAAATGATTATTTGTCATTAAAATCCTTATCAATGCCAAAAAATATGATCAATGCCAAAATTAATCTTTGTTCATTTGGGAAGACAGGGCCCAATGATATCCATTTAATTTTTTTCCAAAATCTGTTTTTTACTTTTTTTTTTTCGTTAATCTTTTCTGGATCCCTTTTTTTTTAATTTAAATTTTGTACTCCATTGTAATGGTTAAATATATATATATTTTTTATCAATAAGCATGTTTCATTAATTAAAATCATTGAACAGATTCAATTTAACAACAATTTATTAAAAGTATTTGTTAAAGGCCCTATGAAATGCATTTTACTTTAATTTTTTCAAATTCTGTTTATTTTTTTATTTATTTTTTTGATTCCATTTTAATGGTCTAATTACATTTTAATGATCAAAAAGCATGTCTAATTAATTGAATAAAACTATATATACTATAAAAAAACTATAATTTATATTAAAAAAAAAAGTTCTATCTTCCCCAGACATTTTGTGTGTATTTATAATTGTTCTAGTTAAACTAAACTTAAACTAAACTTATTTTGATTGGTTGTTGTGAAGACCTTCGAGTTTGTATGTTTAAGATATATGACGATTTTTTTTTTCTTGCATGTTGTGTGCGAGGCTCCGTACACAATACAAATATTAAAGCCAAAATATCTGTATCAATCCAACTTTTATTAAATGAAATCACTAAAAGACTCCCTTCCGCCAAAAAAAAAAAAAGTCCCTCACCATGAACGGCAACCACTGCTCTTTATATATTTTCTCTATAGATCGGTGTAATTATTACACCATTAGATGCCGACCATTTTTTTTTATGAGTGAATCAGTCAGTAGCTAAGACTTTTATATTGAAAGGACTGAAACTTGTTATGAATACGGGAACACGATGCAACTGTCACTTTCAAGACAGAGGAGCAGCCCTTTACTGGTAAAACGACAAGATATCGCAGCGCACATTCAATGGATATTTTAATTATGAACATAGGACTGACCTTAAGAAATACGCTAAATCTGAATGCAGGTAATACACTCGACTTCTCTCATAATAGTACAAGCTTCAATGAGAACGAACATATGTGGTTGCTAAGTGTGTTGTGCAGTGACACGGATAACTTTTCTGATGAAGCGATCATACGCGTGTTTTATCGTGAATAATCGACTGAAACTAAGTTTTTATGACTGGATTCCGTGATTCCGTCCGTGTTTTCAGTATCGTGGAAATCACAGGGTCATGCATGTTTCCACTGTACCTGGTGTATCCAGGGAAATTTCTCATACCTCTTCATAGGGGTCCCGAAAAAATCTTCTTTTGAAGGACTATATGGCCCTTCCCCCTACCCCTACCAAAATAGAATCAAGACACCGCATACCCCTTCATGTGAATAGGTAGGGGTAAGGGGTTGAAATGGGATTGGGCCGTGATATAAGTACCGGCACATAATAATAGCATGCACTATAGTGAATATCTTCTCTTAGCAAGACCCACTAGAAAATAAGAGTCTAGCATTGAAAACAAAGAAAGGTCAGCAATCTCCGCACTTGACATTTCACTCAGCATTTAAATTATAGTTGTCTTAACATTTTAGGAGCTAGACTAGATGGGTAAACACAATGCCTTCTGGGACGTTTGATTGAGCAGGAAAGGCTCAGCGGAGTAGCCTGATCACAGTGGCGATCATCCGGGCGCATTAGTATAGATGACACTGTCATTCGCCTGATACGAGTGTCAGTTACACTTATTGTCATCAATATGCAGATGGCCGCCGGCAAGCTGGCCTACCACATCGCCGTGGGAGAGATAAACAGGGGAGGCCCTAATGGAAAGTCAATCAGAGCCCATCCAGCCCGACCCGCAACTGTCTATCAAATTTAGAGATGATTACAGGCTCGCAGTTAATTGCACTTCATGGTGTCTGCTCATTAGTATGAAAGGAAGGGGGGGAAAACACACACACAAGATGATCACAGAGTTTACGTCTGCACAATTTGTGTCACAGCAAGTGCGAGCTGTTTAATGAACCCGCGTTTTGTTTTCTACTTAGGTAAGCAAAAATGTTTGTAATGTTTATTTATGTTTATGTAATGCTTAAATAAGGATATGTTTCGGATGTTTATTCAGCTACATGCACATTAATGTCCCGGGCAGTGTTTCCACAGTTACTTTTGAAAAAGTAATCTGATTACAGATTACTTCTTTAAAAAGTAACTTAGTTACTTTACAGATTACTTGATTTTAAAAGTAGCTAAGTAAGGTTACAAGTTACTTTATTAGTTACATTTAGCAGTTGACGACAACACCGCTGCCGCCTCAACATAGAAAGGGCAACCGTTTTTGCCAACACTCGCTTTATTGAAAGTGCATTTTTAACAGTATCGTCAACGATGTATCTCCTGACATTTTAAATTGAAATTAAAAACTATTTCCTGAAAAAATACTCTCCCCGAGATGCAAGGAGAAAGCAAAAATATATATTTTTTCTTTGTTAAAGGTCCCGTTCTTCGCAATTCCATTTTTCAAACTTTAGTTAGTGTGTAATGTTGCTGTTAGAGCATAAATAATACCTGTAAAATTTTGAAGCTCAAAGTTCAATGGCAAGCGAGATATTTTATTTAACAGAAGTTCCCTTTCAAAGCCTACAGCGAACGGCCGGTTTGGACTACACCGCTGCACTTCCTTCAGGAATGACGCCAGTAGAACCGTTTGTTGACTAACCCTCCGCCCACAGGAACACGCGAAATAGGGGGCGTGGTCTTGTTTCTCTCCCACGTGGAGAAGAGCGTGCATTCAGCGCTTGCATCTCCCGTTATGGTAAGAGGCGGGAGCTTTCCAGGCAAAGTGCACTAAGCTGCTGTCCAATCACAACACAGGAAGTGCTGGCCCAATCAGAACTCGTTACGTGTTTCTGAAGGAGGGACTTCATAGAACAAGGAAATCATCAGGCCGTTTTTAGGATAGTAGCGCTGTACAGATAAGTAAATTGTGTGAAAAATACTGTTTTTTTACACGCGAAACATGAACTCATGTTATATTGCACACTGTAAACATAATCAAAGCTTTGAAAACACGCGAAGAATGGGACCTTTAATAAGGAAATTGACTAAAATAGTAATTTACAGTGATTTGGATAAATTACTTTAAACTGATTACTGATTTGGAAATAGTAACACATTAGATTAATCCCACTTTTTTTTTCCAGTAACGAGTAGAGATTGTCAGTTTAAATTAACACGTTACTGGCATCACTGGTCCCAGGGCAGATGTATATGAATTTTGCTTGATAATTAAACTTAATAACTTCACTTTTCTAGTCACTTAATAATAATATAGTGTGAAAATGGTACACTTTTATTCATATTGCTAGAATATTTCACAAGCAAAATATAATTAAGAGTTAATATGAGACAAATCAAGGTTAATTTCAAAAGCAAATTTTGTCAAATTACGCAGAACGTTTAAAATATTTAATTGCAAAAAATCCAGAAATTTTACAATTTTAAATAAAATTTGTAATACATGCTTTGTTTAATGACAGTTGATGGTTCAAAAATAACAAAATACATTTTCTAATTTATTTTATTTCGGAATTTATTTTCAAAATGTCCACAGCAAGCACTGAAATTGCCCAGCATGAAGTTTGTTGGAATATGGTTATCATAAATAATCGCTTCATTTATTTATTCACTGGAAACATTTGTTATATGAATACCTCTGAGGACCTCTATGCGTTTTCTGTTCCCTCTTTCAGATCCTGGCGATAAACCTCCGGTTCTGTTGACGACGAATATGAATTCTATATCAGTTGTTTACCTCAATGGATCATCTATGCCAAATCTCAAGTCCATGGAGACAAACGGGACTCAAATATTGGACTTTATTTATAGAGAAGAGTCACTCTGTTGGCTCTCGGCGGCGCAGGACACAGGTCAGCTGTGGTGTGCCCGCATGACCAAACTCAAAGGGTTTTCAGAAATACATGAGATACGGATAGGTCAGAACCTACAAAGTGAGTATCCACGTCTATCCCCAAAGTGCAAATTAAGGAATGTCTTGTAACTTTGATGTTTTATTCAGAGCAAGTGCAAACTAATGTCCTTTGAAGTTTTTATGAACGTGAGTGTTTTGTTCCTAATGTCCATATAAATTTTCTCATTAGCCTCGTTTCCCCACTTTCTTTTTACCTCTTGAAGTGTTTAATGATCTGCTAATGAAGTGTTTAATGTCAGAAGGTTAAGTGTGTCAAGTGTGCATGTCAAGTCGCTGAATGTCAGTTGTTGCTTCTTTGAAGCACGCATGAATTTTTAATTGTTTCTGTCTCGGTTTGCAGACTTTGCATGTCTAAAAGGAATTGTTTCTCCCATGTAGATGTGGAGCATATGGCCATCGACTGGCTAACAGGAAACTTCTACTTCATAGACAGAGTGAACGACCGGATATTTGTGTGCAGCGAACAGGGAGATGCATGTGTCACCATCATTGACCTGGACATCCAGAACCCGAAAGGCCTAGCACTGGATCCCATCATGGGGTATGGTCACAGAGACAAGCATTAAGTCCTTTTAGGGCTGGCCATTAACTGTATACATGAGATGGCAGCAATGAACCTGGACCACAAAACCAGTCATAAGGGTCAATTATTGGAAATTGAGATGTATACATCACATGAAAGCTGAATAAATCTAAATAAGCTTTCCACCGATGTATGTTTTGTTTGGATAGGACAATATTTGGCTGAGATACTACTATTCTGAAATCTGGAATTTGAGGGTGCAACACAGTGCAAATATTGAGGAATCGCCTTTAAAGTTGTGCAGATGAAGTCCTTATCAATGCATATTACTAATAATACATTTTAGATATATTTATGGTAGGAAATTTACTAAATATCTTCATGGAACATGATATTTACTAAATATCCTAATGATTTTAGGCATAAAAGAAAAATCAATCATTTTGACCCATATACGCTATTGCTATTGCCACAAATCTACCCGTTCAACTCATGACAGGTTTTGTGGTCCAGGGTCAGATATATTCTGATACTAAAATATACTATATACATTTAAGCCAATATAATGTACATATATATCATCAGTTCATACATGTACAGTTTATGTATATATAATATATGTATTAATTGTGAGTCTGAACTATTTTTTTTATAATGTTAGCGTTACTCAAGTGTTACAAACACACAAGCTGTTTTTCTTTTTTTCCCCTTTTTTTGTGCACCAGTTTCTGAATAAAATCTGGAAATATTAAATTATGATAAAGTATCTTTCATTTGTAAATGATAACATTTAATTTAACAAATTAGGTAATTATTATTATTATTATTATTATTATTATTATTATTATTATTATTATTATTATTATTATGTTTTATACTTATTTTATACTTAGAATACATATTTATTATTAAACTATTTGTTATTATTGTTATTATTATAATTATTATAATTATTATTAATCAGTAGCTTACTAAATAGTTTAAATAGAATAAAGAGTATGTTTAATAATAATAACAACAACAACAACAACATCAATAATAATAATAATAATAATAATAATAATAATAATAATAATAATAATAATAATAATAATAATAATAATAATAATAATATTTACTTTGAAGGAATATTTATTATTAAACTATTTATTATTATCATTATTGTTAATCAGTAGTTTAATAAATAGTTAGAGTGTATATATTACTACTACTATTACTCCTACTACTTCTACAAATAATAATAATAATAATAATAATAATAAAAACAATAATAATAATAATAATATTATTATTATTATTATTATTATTATTATTATTATTGCAATACCTTACTCATTTAATGTAAATGTTACATATTACACACATTAATTAAATACAAATTAAATATAGTAAATAATTATTATTATTAACAACAACAACAACATTAATTATAGTTTAATAAAATAATAGTTTAGATACAATTGAGTTATTATTATTATTATTATTAGTAGTAGTAGTAGTTGTAGTAGGATATAAGCAAGATACTTGAAATCCCTACAAAAGCAGCAAAGTATTGTGAGATTAAATCCTATCATCAAGGTCATACCGTCATTCTTACTTTCATGACGGTCACTGAAGTCTAACTGGCCAACTGTAAAAGGCCAATCCCACTCAATATAACCTTTGACCTTTTAGAACCCTCTCCAAACAAATCGTTCATAATTCATTGACCTCTACATAGATATCCAGCTATCTTAAACCGATCACACGGAGGAGACTCTCGATTACATTTTTCATAGGCGTGAATAAATCATCCTTATCTGATGCTGAGTCATCTGCGCTTCTGTGACGTGAGAAACTCTTTGGTCTCTTGGTAAACATTCATTTGTATGCAGCGCAGACCTGTGCATGCTGTTGGGAGCAGTTTGTCGCTTTCAGACGATGAGGGCCGTTTCTGTGCCGCAATTTTCGTGCGGAATAATGCGGATGACCTCCCCCTCTTTCACTCCACTGTCAAGTGTGTGTTAGCATAAAAAGAAATATCATACTGCGGCCCATTCATTCAGCTCTTTAATTGTGCTGTTGCTACTGCGAGCGTTCTGCTCTAACACAACACTTTTGTGTCTTTGACACACAGATTGATTAAATCTTAACCGGCCTTGACTTCTGATTTCTTTAATGTCAGGCAGGTTGTAAAACCCGATGTGTTCTCACCCCCTAGAAAACTGTTCTTCACGGACTACGGGACAATAGCCAAAGTGGAGCGCTGCAACATGGACGGCACCAACCGAACCAAGATAGTGGAGTATAAAACCGAACAGCCGACCGCCGTGACGTTGGATTTGGTCAAGAAGCTCGTCTACTGGGCGGACGCCTATCTGGATTTTATCGAAGTTGTGGATTACAATGGCAAGAACAGACACGCGATCATCCAAGGCAACTCGGTAAGACGTTCTTGAGCTTGGTTTCTTCTAAGATCTTCATGCCAAAAAGACCCTCACGCTGGCGAGCATCTTGTTTACGCCGACCCGACGGTTCCAGACCTACAAAGAAGCGCGACCTCTAAACAACTAAACTACAGTGTATAGAAAAAGTTCCTGTGGGTTTTTTACGGCTTTAATAGTCAGCAGTAAAGCTGTGATAGATGATGCTCCTTTGAATAACTCTTAAAGCGGTTTATTTCAAAGGCTATAAAGTTTGGCCTCTCTCCCTCGCCCCTTGAACGGGCCCAAAAGTATGGTGATACAAAATTCATAGCTTCATAAATTCAGTATAAATTTCATCCATAGTTCATAGAACGGGCCAAGGGCAGTGTCAAACTCGTGCCTTTTTCTCAAAAACCAATAGATAATCCATCCATGCCTGTTTATCAGCGTTATGAGACATCTGGTATTAACTAATATCCTATACTTAGGAACTTTTTTTCACAAATTCCTCCCTTCCCTTTTGGAAAGCGCCTGTGTGCAGGTGTTTATGGTTTATGGGGCGTTTTGAAGACAGCATTTGTGTCAATTTCAGTCGTTTTTCATGCTAAGTATCGGGATCCATGCAACATCTTGCTTGGTGCTGTTGATTCTGCTTGGGCTTTGTAAGTGTTTAGATTTGCTTTCATTGTTGATTAGTTGTTGGCTTTCACGTTTAAAGGCAATAGAGTTGACTGTGAATTCACCAAACCTTTGGTGGTCCTGGAACAAATTTCCTGTCAACCCTACCCAAAACCCTCAACTTATGCTGCAATTCAATGCACCTACTTATACTACGACCTAAAAGTATGTACTCTTTGTGAGATGAAAAAGTACAGACTTTTGAGTGTGCAGCAGAATAGTGGGTAAGCTTTTGGGACATACTACTTCTTCGTCTTTAATGGACAGATCTGTCGCTTAGTTCCATGCATTCTGTCACCGTTGAAACTGGCCTGTCAATCATACTATCACAGTTCAAGTCCTCAACATTCATACGAATTTAATTTCCTAACCATATCAGAGAGAAATGTAGAAGCACATTGATGCCAGTCGTGGGTCTTTCATGCGGAGACTCTCCTCATGTGTCTACAATTTGAATATAATGATGTATTTAAAAGTTAATGGCCAGACGTATTATTACATAAATTTAAAATGCTGTTGAAGATGAAATATAATGTGGATAAAGGGTACATAGCACAGTGTCTGTCAGTTGGACTACTGATGACTTATTGAGGGGGAAAGAAAACCTGAAGTAGATTGCCTCAGAAAAATCATTTTCAAAAGCTGGAGTGATTTCCTTGTTTTATTTATTGGTTACAATAGGTATAACTCAATATTTTAACTAATTGCAAAAGTGATCAAATTGACTGTCTGTCTGTCTGTCTGTCTGTCTGTCTGTCTGTCTGTCTGTCTGTGTCTGTCTGTCTGTCTGTCAGTCTGTCTCTCTGTCAGTCTGTCTGTCTGTCTGTCTGTCTGTGTCGTCAGTCTGTCTCTCTGTCTGTCTGTCTGTCTCTCTGTCTCTCTGTCTGTCTGTCTGTCTGTCTGTCTGTCTGTCTGTCTGTCTCTCTGTCAGTCTGTCTCTCTGTCTGTCTGTCTGTCTGTCTGTCTGTCTGTCTGTCTGTCTGTCTGTCTGTCTGTCTGCACTGCAAAAAAAAATGCTTTTCTTAATTAGTATTTTTGCCTTGTTTCTAGTCAAAACATCTAAAAATTCTTAAAACTAGAAGTATTTACTAGACAAGCAAAAGTAATCGTCTTGTTTTGGGAAAAAATAACTCAAAATTAAAAGAGTTTTTGCTTAAAATAAGCAAAATATTCTGCCATCTGCTTATTTTAAGCAAAAACTCTCTTAATTTTAAGCCCCCCCCCCCAAAAAAAAAACAAAAAAACAAGACAATAATTTGTACTTGTTTAGTAAATGTTTCTTAATGAAGGTTTGCTCTCTCTCTCTCTCTCTCTCTCTCTCTCTCTCTCTCTCTCTCTCTCTCTCTCTCTCTCTCTCTCTCTCTCTCTCTCTCTCTGATCTACTATTCAAAAGTATTGAGTTATTATATTAAATAAATTATTATTATGAATATTTTGAGCAAGAATGCATAGGATTGATGAAGTGACAGTAAAGCCATTTATAATGTTACAAAACATACTGTTGGTACTGTTCCTTTGAATTTCCCATTTCCTTGAAAAAAAAACGTAGCACTATTTCCATAAAAAAAAATTAACTCAGGCCACCAATAGTGCTCAAGGGGAATGTATCGAACGAGACCACCCACACTCTGGAAGTCCGCGGGGGTCCCGAGTTCTAGTCGGTCAAAGTTGAAACTTTGAAACAGGCATAATTCCGACGCCAAGTCGAGTTGGGGCTCCATGCTCTGGGCTTACGGTGGGCCCATGGATACCTCCCCACACCCTGATTTTGGAGCTCCAACACCGCTTGGTTTTGAGATATAGTCGCTCAAAGCTGGACGTCTCAGGTGCTGGGGACGGTGGGGATGGAAGGTGACCTCTCCATGCCCAGAAGCATGAGTTCCGACTCAGCATAGATGCATTGAGGCACTAAGCATTGATGATAGATGATTAGAATGATTTCTCAAGGGTCATGTGACACTGAAGACTAGAGTAATCTTTCAAAGATATCATGCCACTAACCTGCCAAACTTTGTCAAATCCAATGAATAGTTCTTCTTGGTTGGAACACTGTCCCAGGATCAACATCCTACTTGAGAAATAACGAAGCATGCAGCCAAGCTGTGTCCTTTTATGTAAATTGGTCGCATTGGAGGGCATGTTTTCCTTGACATTTCTGTCACCGTTTCGTTGTCCCCAGTCAGAACCGTTAGCCTGGCTGAGCATCGGGTTCTTTTGACCTTGCAGAGTCCCCGATTCACACTACAACTCTTTTGTGTGCTATTTTTTATTGATTTGTTCATCCATTTCCTGCGAGGTTCAGCTCTAGCATATTCCCTGGGACCTCTGTTGGAGGTTATATTGGTACTTTTTTTCTCAGAGCTGGCACTGAAGATAACCTGAAATGAACCCTACTACCTCTAACTCGTTTGTTTTTCACGTCAGTCTTTCTCCTCGAAATCAAAGCCTCAGCCCGTCGGTAATTTGTAGCACAGATGTGACATCAAAGATCCCTGCATATTTCAACTGGTGTCTGTCAGGGCTGCTGTTTATTCAGCGAACGTAACGTCGCCTCTATGGCTGGATGGATTAAAGAAGCGAATTTAAGCAGACGTATTTGTGTCATGTTCAGAATTAAGTCGAAGAGGTGCCGTGGCCTCTAGATGAGTCTTTCTCTTTCCCCATTCCTGTGTTTCTCTCTCCAGGTGTCGCACCTTTACGGATTAGCGCTCTTTGAAGATTACTTGTTTGCGACATGCTCTGAACCCTCCAGAGAGAGCAAAGTGGACATATTTAGGATAAATCGCTTTAACAGCAGTGACACGAACACCGTCACCACTTTGGAAAGTGCCAGAGCCATCCGAGTTTATCACAGACTGGCTCAACCTACAGGTAAACTTTTCGTCGGAGCATAACTAATATAATCAGCAATCCCTCCGATTTAAAAATATTGATGGTTTATGTACATTTTAAAGGGTTATTTCACATAAAAATGGAAATTCTGTCATTAATTACTCACCCTCATGTCGTTCCAAAACCGTAAGTTTCCTTCGTTTCCCTTCGGAACACAAATTAGGATATTTCTGACTAAATCCGAGAGATCTCTGACCCCTCCATAGACAGCAATGTAATTAAAACTTTCAAGGCTCAGAAAGGTAGTAAAGATATAAACTAGTCCATGTGACTACAGTGGTTCAACTTTAATTTTATAAAGCAACAAGAATACTTTTTGTGTGCAAATCCCCACCCCCCCACCCTCCAAATAACAACTTTATTCAACAGTCTCTTCTCGTCTGTCCTTCTCCTACGCTGTTGACATAGTAAACACAGTGCAGCACTTTCCAAGCTCTACGTCAGAACGCCAGCTTTTCATCATTTGCTGTTCACGTGAGCACCATGAAGTGTGTAGGTCATGCTGACACAGAAGCCAGCGGTGAGCCGCCGTTCTGCCGTAGAACTCGGAAGTGCTGCGCCGTTTCTGATACGGAGATCTATGGGTGATTAAGAAAGCCTTCAGGGTGCGTCTGAAGCTTGACGCTGACACGACCGTCATAGTGACAACAGCCAATCATATTACTCTTCCGGTGTTACATGAATGCAATTGGCTAGCGTCTGTGCTAGGGCATTTGCATAGGAGATCTGCTAATTTTTCGCTTCTATCGCGAGCAATGCCAGTGACGAGTGCAACGGAACCCACAATTCAGTTTGGCAACGCATAACTTCACCCATTCAAAGTAAATGTCCAGAGTGAATGCAGCGTACAAGTTTAAAAGTTATATATATATATATATAATATATATTTCTGCTGCATGTGAGACACATTTCTAATGATTTTATCACCCTAAAACAGTGAAAAAACACTGGACTAAATTTTTTTTGGCATTTAGCTGTATTGCAAAGTAACCAATGAATTTGTGTCAAAATATTGTTAAATCAGTTTAATCAGACAATCTTTGACATCAATCAATATGGGAAGCATTTTTTCTACATTTTATAAGCCTTATTATAAGCCATGATTATTAGCCTATTTTACTTTCTTCTATTCATTAGTTGTCTTTTATTATTTAAAATTTGTTATGTAGCATATGTGGTTGGACTGATATTTCACGATGCTAGCTTGATGCTGACCTTTCTCTTTCTTCAGTCAGGACTCACGCATGCAGCCCTGACCCACACGGAAGAAAAGGTGGATGTTCGCATATCTGTCTCCTGAGCCACAACTACAAATCACGCCTGTGCCGCTGCCGGACCGGCCACGTCCTTGCCAGCGACGGGAAGTCCTGCAAAAGTGAGGGTCACAAAAAGCCAATTTCTCTTTCCTCTCTCATTCTCTTATAGCTTCTAGGTGTCTGATTAGCATCTGGGAGACGAGTTTCTCATGTAAATGGTTTTAGGGATATTCCCAAAGGAAAGGGTGCCGCTATCTAAAGCCATACATCAGATGGATGGCCCTTGTGGGTTTGTCGAAATGGAAATTTATGACCAAATTTATGGAGGCCCAAGATACTGAAGAATGGACACGTTTCTGTGATTAATAGCGCACGTTCAGCACATTAGGGCGGAATGCATGGGAAACTGGTATGTTTTGTCTTTTGGCATCAGGATCATTGACTATCAGAGTGTGTGTGTGTGTGTGTGTGTGTGTGTGTGTGTGTGTGTGTGTGTGTGTGTGTGTGTGTGTGTGTTTGGTTGTGTAGGTCTACATCAGAAGATATGGAAAAGCCTTTCTCGAACTTCAGATGCTAGACCAACTTAATGGTCGTAAAACAAAACTTCAAAATCATCTATCATCTTAAATATATCACCTACGATTTTAATGTATAGCATTAATTATGTTGTGTGGTGAAAATCCAAAAATACCTTCACTTTGTAAAATTGTTTTGATTTCTATATCGGTCAACCGACTGTAAATGGTCTCATTAGCAGTTGTAATAATTCGTAGTCGCATTTGAATGGTTTTGGACTAAATTGTAGTGAAATTGTGTTACTAGAATCCTAGTTATTTGTGAAACAAGAGCAGAATGAATTTCAGTGTGAAATGTCATACTTCTTTATTTTTACATTGTGACAATTTATGTACAAATACTGTACAATTTGGTTTGCGAACAATTTAGCAATATGTCCTACTCGTTTTCCATGATTTATTCTCAACATTGATGGCAAAAAACAAAATAGCTCACAAACCCTGCTTGCACATGGACAACTATAGATCAATACGTGTGAGTTTCCATGTGAAAGATTACATTTTTATTGCAATTTCTGCAAAATCTGCTATATCTACATTTATTTATTCTATGGAATTCCTACGCATCATTTTTTCAACCAAACCAGTTCAGCGGAAATTCCGGCCTGGATACAAATTCTAAACATTTTATTGGCCATATCACAATATCGATTGCCTACACCCAACCCTCATCCCTAAACTTTGTCACTGTAACCTCAGCCAATGAAATTGGTTTGTGGGAAAAATTCATGCAATTCCTATAGTTCCTATATGGTACGATACCTCCCTTTCCTAAGGTGGCCCAGTAGTGCACTACACAACACATTTTCAAAAGCAACCATAAGTTCACAACAGAATCAAGCCACAGCACAATAGCCTGACAAGCCAGACCCACATCAAGATGTTGGGTCTGGGAATTCACCATTGACAGGGCTCAATCCGAGGGCCTGGATTTCTAACTCCCCCTGCACGCAATAGGATAGAGCTACAACCAACCAGAACAACGAAGAAGGTGAAGCGGAGCTAGCTGATTAAACCTTTGTGTATCCGGTCGGCAAAACTCAGAACACATCTTCTCTTCTTCAGAATGACTTCAGTGCCGTTCTTTGTTCTAGGGATGCACGATATTGGATTTTTGCCGATATCCGATATGTCGATATTTTTCAGCTCATTTTGGCCGATGCCGATACCGATGCCGATATATGTTTATTATTTCCCTTTGTTTGGAAACAACACCATTTTGAGCAAAAACAATTTTTTTTCATTCTGGTTTCAGATTTCTGAGGTCTCCTTAATAAAAGGATTCTTGTTGAAGATAAATAAATTTTAATAAAGTTCTTTTTATGATAAGAGTATATTAAAAGCTCTGAAAATAACAATAATAAAGTCAGTAATTTTTCACCCCAGATGCAGCTGTAACCTTAATATTGTATTTTTGGATTTAACGTTTGTGCACATGAAGTGGGGGTGGCATGACATCCATTGATGCTGTCTTTTAATTCTACAATTATTGTAGAGCTCCTTGGATTATTTTTCATCATCCATTTCATAAAATTTTAATCCAGATTAATACACTGTATATAAAAGTATTTAATTTACAAGTGTCATGCTTGTGATTTATGACATCATTACTGATTTGTTTATTCTGAACAAGAAGTAACTTCAATTTATTTGTGTATTCTACTTTTCATTGTATTACTGTAACAACAGCGCCCCCACTACATGTATAAATATATAGCGGTCTAGCTGGAGGGCACTAGGACCTGGAGGAGCTTCTGCTGCTGTGGAGGCTGCCGCACGCGCTAGAGAGTGGGGAGACGCGATTGGGCTTGTTTTGGGTTCGTTTTGTTGTGAAAACGTGGCAAATCTGCTGTTGACGGTCACGTCCTTCTGTACGTGCATTCAGAAATTCAAGGCAGCATTTAAAAACAGTCAATATAAATCACTGTACATGCAATGTATTTTCTTGTTTTCACTTGAAGAATGACTGCAGTGCTGACATGGTCTCATCTGTAGCACTCCTTGCACACGTGAGTTATTGCAGGCGCATATCAACACGTTATCATATCGGCAAGGCATATCGGCATAATGTTTTCATATCGACCGATGCCGATTTTTATATTTTAAGCGTTTATCGGCCGATTCCGATGTCGTGCCGATAATATCGTGCATCCCTACTTTGTTCTTTTCTCATAGAAAATCTAAACTCCAGGTCTTCCAGGGTCGTGGGCAAAGCAGATTCAAAAGACCGCTGTTCGCCAGCTTCTGTGTTTACTAGAAGCACGCGGAACCGTCGCAACCCTGCCGTCATTATGTTAAGCCCGCCCACCGACTCTATCTACGATGTGATTGGCCTAATCAGAGTTTGTTTTTCCAGCTTGCAAGCCAACGGAAATTGCTAAACGCCCTGGCTGTAAATTAGATTTGCTGGCATTAGGGCGCGTCTAGATTTCTAGGCTAACAACACAACGAAAACAAACCAAACAAAAGGGTTTTTTTTTGTTCCAAAGGTTATAGTACATTGCTGGTGACCAGGTGAAATTGTGCCAATACCTCCCTCCATGTATGCACAGTTCACAGTTTGGAACATGAAAAAACCCTTTAGGTGAATTACAGTATTTTTTTCCTGGAAAGTAATAGTTTACTGTAAATAGGGAGTTATTGGCAACATGTCTTGAAGACCTACAGGCTTTGGAATTTTTTTTAACACATTTTTAAATGATTAAAAGTCACATTAACTCTTTTTCCACCAGCATTTAAAAAATAGTTGCCAGAGTTTTTGAACATTTCACTTAAATTTTAGCCTGATGTGATCCTACTCAATTCTAGTCAGAATATGAGTCTGAAACTGCTCCATTGGGCTGTGATTATGGGGCGTGTTTCAACCGAACCAGGACAGACCTCAACTGGATAGACCTACAAGCAATCAGAGCAACGAAGCGACGCATAATGCTAGTTGTCAAATGTCAACAGAACCCAACTGCACTGTGTTGCCAAGTCCGCGTTTTTTCCCGCGGTTTGTTTTCTATGTCCGCGGGTTGAAGCGACTATTATGTGATATATAGACCCATGAGTGCGAATTTTAGCAGGCAACCTTGCCAAAATAACACACATTTTACCCCCCACCCCCAAACGTCATTTCTTTTTTCCCAGAGAACATGAATTTGTTTTGAGAGCGGCGGAATGGTTGCATTTGAGTCGAGAGTCAATAATGGCTGTGCGTTCCTCAAACAAAGGAATTATTTGGCTTCAGTCCCGTTCAAAGTTATAAAAACACAACTGTTCTTGTTGGCTCTCTCTCCCTTCATCCCATTGTCTCCCTGGATCTCACTGTCAGACCTTGCAATCATCATGTTTGCACCATTTCAGATTGTAAGTTATGCATTTCGAGAACATTATGCTTCATACATATGTGTCCCTTAGTTAACTGCCCCCCCCCCCACACACACACACACTCAGATACAATTACAAACACAATGTAACTGTTATGCACCAAAAGATGATTGATTCGATAGAACCGAATCAGTGGAACTAATTCTGGTTTTAATTAAGCTAATGTAATTAGCTTGAGCCTCTCGCTTTGGATACATTTTTGTCAAAGGCTTTAATTTGCAGAACTGAATTGAAAACAGAGGCTAATTATGTCAATTAATTAAGCTCTGACAGTAGTGCGGCAGAAGGCTTATTACGTTCCGCCACTGCATTTGTTTATTTGGGTAATCGTGTCTTCGCAGAACCAAAGAACGAGCTGTTCCTGTTTTACGGAAAAGGACGACCTGGGGTTATCCGAGGTCTGGATATGGATGTCAAGTCTGGGGACGAACATTTGATTCAAATCGAAGGGCTCGTGAGTCCCAGAGCGCTGGACTTCCACGCAGAGAGCAGCTACATCTATTTCGCAGACACCACAAGCTTCCTAATCGGACGTCAGAAGATTGACGGAACCGCTCGGGAAACGATCCTTAAGGACGGTAGGCTAATCATAACTTACCCTACACTTTATTCTGAGAGATTAATGTTGGCTTTTGTGTAAGTCTGTTGAGCCTTGCCGCCGTTTCATTGTGGAAAAGGCTCTTAAATATTCTCAAACTAACTCATTTTCGCCTTGGCTCTGTAATGAATCATCTGTGCAACCATGCGGCGTGGTACGATAGAAGCAGGCCACCTGTACTTGAGCGCTTCTGTTGCCGATGTTTTCCAAATGGGATGTTATTTATCATACATTTTGTGCAATTCAGTTGTTGGGGAAGCTCGCTGGTCGATACCGCGTAATTCCACTAGGAAGAATTAGAGGAGGACAGTGATTAATTGAGCTGTCTTTGATGTTATCAAGCAAAAAGAACAACATATTCTAAATTAATTTCTGCTTCTCTTCCTCCAGAGCTGGATAATGTGGAGGGTATTTCGGTGGACTGGCTTGGTAATAGCCTGTTCTGGACAAATGACGGTTATAGAAAGACCATCAATGTGGCCGGGCTGGAACGACCCTCTCAGACCAGGAGAACGCTTTTAGAAGGCAATATGTCTCATCCCAGGGCCATTGTTGTGGATCCTCTAAATGGGTAAGCCCATGATACCTTTCCTGCTTACAGCAGCATTTAAAAGCTTCTTCTGCAGGGATTTCAGTGTGCCAAAGCCTTGGATGAAATCCAGCCATTTAAAGTGCACTGGGGGCGGGGATGTTTGCCCTTTGCGCTTAGAGATTTCATCGAGAAATTTCAACAGCCGTGTGCTTTCTCTGTTTTCATTAACAGAAAAGCCTTGGGATGGTATGAGATAATAATACCATGGTACTTTAATATATATATATATATTATAGCACTGTTTATTATTACAGTATTTTCATACATTGGACTCAACCTGTGTCTAAAGGAACATGGTAATTCTATGGTACTTCATAGGCCTGTGCGATAAAACGATATCAATGGTATACCTTTATCAATAATGATGCAAACAATTGTCAATATCACTGTGTTTTGTCTTTGGGTTTGTATTTGCACAGCATGTAAGATCTTACCCTTTTAAAATCTTCCCAGTCTACTGGCATTTGGCAGTTGTTACCGCAAAAACAGATGGTCAAAGTCAAAATGTAAAATTTTGCCCGCCCTTGTTTATCTAGTGCATAAAGGTATAGAGCAGTGGTCTTCACTATTTTTTTCATGAGAGCCGCACTGATAGCACAAAATCAATAGGAGAGCCACTTTTATTGCAAAGCAGGGGTGTTTCTAGGATTTTCGTTTTAGGGGAGCTTAGCCCCCAGTGAGGGTAGCCTATGGAAAAAATGGTAACATAAGTGTAGTGTCCAAATTGCGCCATTAACTAGTAGCTTACAAACGTGCATACCCAAACTATATTGGCTGTTTATTACTTATAAAGCAAATATTACCCCCTTACTGCATGTTCATACTTTACATGTAATTTTTGTATCCAATAATGTTTATAATTACAGAGATCCAAAATGTTAGGGGGGTTCGGGGGGCATGCTCCCCCGAGAAAATTTTGATTTCTATGATCTACATATGTGCATTTTAAGATGTTCTGAAGGCCAAAAAATTAGATAACAATAGCACTAAAAATGCCTAATCTGATGAAAATGGCTTTGTTAATATTTCTTGTTCGTTAACTAGGCCTACATTATGAATCACATAGGCATATTTTCAGTTAAAAATTGTGAATTTAGAGTAGACAAAAGTTTATTAATTTGCCTGAATATTTTTGTGAAAATAAAACTTGGCCGCAAAAAGAAAATTGAAGATCCAATACAAGAGAAAAATAAATGACAGATGTCTTAACTTTCATTTTTACAAAAGGTGCATATATCTGCTACAGAGGCTCAGATGTATACACACACACCTCTGTTTCTGACGTGCGCTCTGCTCCGCGCAGCTGCGGATTGAAGAACACACAGACTAAAAAAGACGGGACAAAGCCGAAGCCTCCCCTATCCAAAAAAGCAGGATTACATTAATGCTGGGATGAGCGGAAGCATGCATGCATTTCCTTGACTTTCTTCATGTTGTATTTGTAGCTTGTCGTTGCAATCCTTGTGAGGCATGCGAGATGTGCATTGGTGAGGCGGTTTCTCTGTAAGATTGTGGCCAAAACTGGTACTGCAATCACTTTCAAATGACTGTAGAGTGGTGTATCCCCCTCCCCCCGGATGCCGAATCACTACTGACTTTGTGATTGGTCGATAGGTGGAGGGTGGAGCTTCAGGCCAAAACATCAACATCAGTTGAGGGCTGCATCAACATCTTTTAAATGACAATATCCTGGCCAGACTACTGTTGTCAGTGATATGAGTATTTGAAATTAACATGATTCCTTAATGTCTAGTGACATATCAGGGCCATTTTATGATTAATTGAAATACATTTCTGTTCCTTTAGTTTTATGATGCAACGGAATAATTTTTCTGCGTGAAACAAACAAACAAACAAACAAACAAACAAACAAAAATAATGACTTTATTCAACCATATAGTTCTAGCCTGTGTCAGTCTCCCAAGTGTTAATTTAATAAAATCGGATTTCATAAACAATATCTTAATTTGTGTTCTGAAGATGAACGAAGATCTTACGAGTTTGGAATGGATGGTGAGTAATTAAAGACTGAATTGTAATTTTAGGGTGAACTAACTGTGAAATGAGATACCAGTAACACTTATGCGGATATTCTGTATCATAACAAGCAATCACACTGAAACTGAAACTAAAAGATCTAAACAAAACGTCAAAATAAAAATATGGTTTAACTTGAAGAACATAAATATGTATTAATATTGTATAATAAAGTGCAATTCTTAAAGAAATTGTAGTATTATTATTGTTAAAATAGAGTACAACAAAGATATTTTCCACCCATGTTTTAATGTAAAACATCATGTAGTTGATAAAAAATAAAAATGTCATGTTTTTCTGTAAATTATTTATTATTTTTATTTGATTACATTGATTACATTTGAAAAGATTGATTCAATTGTTCAAGTTTTATGTGTTTATTTAATTAGACAGCATTTTTGGTGATACATTTGTATTAAATCATAAAACTTTATGGAATCCAATCTAGAAAAATAAAAACAGAATTTAGAGGGGGGAAATGGATCCCATGGGGCTCTAAATTAAAAGGTAGCTTACTAATAGAGATTAATCGTGCACAAATACGTTTTTAGATTCCTTCTCAAAGTCTAACAAATATATGGGAAACATTTCCTTCCCTATTAATAGTAAATTAATATTGTGATACCGAATACCGATATTGACTGATATGGAAATCAATTTTGTGATAATATTTTTGGCCATGTCGCCCAGCCCTATACTTCATACATAATACTGAATGAGTAACATATTCATATACAATGGTAAATATCCAAGAAACCTTAGTATTATGATGGCAATTTTCCAGCATAAAAATATACTTTAGGTACTTCAAAGTATTAGCATGTATGTAAAAATACTATAACCCAATATCACTGATATTAAAAAAGTACGTAGGTACATTAATTTCAATAGCATGATACTTTTCAATGTATTATAGTATTAATTATGTTACCATGGTAATATCACAGTACTTTTTTTGTAAGGTTATTATGAGGATATAAAAAACTAAAAACATTTTATACTGATATGATATGATATAACATATGCTACTGTTTATGACAGATTATTATGGACTATTGTATTATGATTTTAAATGACACATTTTTTTTTTTACTATTTGGTGTCACCTACTTTGACATGATGTTAACAAACATACATGTATTCAATTTGATTGTTAATTTAAATCCAAGAGAGGAAGTAGCAGAAGTACCATGTCAAAGGGAGCTAATGCGAACATCCTCACTCGATGTCACTGCTCAGATGGAAAAGCTTAAAGAGAATACGGAGAGACCATGACTGCAAATCGCTGCCTTGGCAGAACGGTGAAGCCTGACATAAGAGGTTTAAAAGTTTAAAGGCAGGTTCCAGTTTCTGCTTATATTTTAGTGACTCTTTCCGTGCACTGTACACTTGACATGTTTATCCTCGTAATGGGTTTTTGGATTGGGTTGTCTGTTTTTTAAAAGCTTCGGTGCCTTGGAATTTTAGATCATTTGCAAATAAGTCTTAGGAATAATTACGAGTAATCAGTTTTAATCTGCAATTAATCTGCAATTGTGTTACTGGAAATTGGTTTAAAATTTCAAAAAGGCCGTTTTTTTGAACTTCGGATCACCGCTTAAGCTCTAGCTGCCGGTATGCTGAATATTCAATACCTATCCCATCTTAATCTCTCGCCTTGCAAATCCCATTTCACTCTCTAAAAACTGTCCTTTACCATGTCCGTCCTTCCGTATCCCATGTATGCATGTCATTTCCTGTCTGTGCTAACATGATAAGATGGAGGATTAGCTGTTATGACTCTAGGTCCTGATCGCATTTGCTCTCCATCTCCATCACTCGCCCGGTTTGCCTGTTCACAGCAGGTGCTGTCACTCAAAGCCCTGCCTCATGAATTTTTCAACAGGTCACTGAATATGAGTGGGGGGAGGCGGTTTCTTCTGTCATGTTATGTTAGGCTGCGTTCAAATGCGCGAGGCCGCGTCATAGCTTTTAAGTTTATGTGGTGAAATGTGAGAGGTTTGAACTTAGCAGAACTTAACATTGCAGAACAAAAAGTTCTGGCTCCAAAGAATGAAGAATTATTAATAACGCCCGATGAAGTTTTTAGGTGGTTAAGTGAGGACATTGTCCTCAATACTTTTGAAGGATTATTTTACGGTGACCTGTCTTCTAGAAAGCACGTTCGAGCAAACCCAGCTTAAGATCATAAAGTGTTTTGTGTGTTTTGGAACATTGTACTTGGTTATTAGTCCCAATGAAATCAAAATTGAATTTTTTTTGGCTTTTAGTATGAATATGTTATTGTGTGCTTCAAGAGAGAATTCGCATTTAGAAAATAAAAGCGTTCAAAACTTTGCCAATATTGATTAATGATTTTGATGACATCACTGCACTTCAGCTTCTCATCCGATTGTCTGTCCAGTCAAATGCTCTTTAGAATCTAAAGCGATCCACCCTCAGTCACTTCTTCACACAATTACTATTTTTATATTTAGAAGCAGGGTTAGCACCACTTTTTACCCAGGGTTATAGTCATTCTAAATACTGCTTTTAATCTCGG
Organism: Pseudorasbora parva; assembly: GCF_024679245.1. Lineage (NCBI taxonomy): Eukaryota > Metazoa > Chordata > Actinopteri > Cypriniformes > Gobionidae > Pseudorasbora > Pseudorasbora parva. The sequence goes on along the minus strand of NC_090185.1, from coordinate 19,340,998 downwards.
GTAAAAGAGCATTTCACATTTGTAAGTTAGAAGCAGGGTTAGCACCGCTTTTTACCCGGGGTTATCGTCGTTCTAAACATCATTTTTACCCAAGGTTATCATCGTTCTAAACATCATTTTTACCCAGGGTTATTGTCGTTCTCAACACCACTTTTAACCCCAGGTAAAGAAGTGTTTCACATTTGTAATTTAGAAGCAGGGTTAGCACCGCTTTTTACCCACGGTTATCACTGTTCGGAAAATTTTTTTTTTACACAGGGTTATTGTCGTTCTAAACATAATTTTTTTTTTTTACCCAGGGTTATTGTCGTTCTAAACACCACTTTTTAACCCTAGGTAAAAGGAGCGTTTCACATTTGTAATTTAGAAGCAGGGTTAGCACCGCTTTTTACCCAGGGTAATCACCGTTCTAAACATAATTTTTACCCAGGGTTATTGTCGTATTAAACATTTTTTTACCCAGGGTTATTGTTGTTCTAAACATCATTTTTTTACCCAGGGTTATTGTCGTTCTAAACATCATTTTTTTACCCATGGTTGTTGTCGTTCTAAACATCATTTTTTACCCAGGGTTATTGTCATTCTAAACATCATTTTTTTACCCAGGGTTATCATCGTGCTAAACATCATTTTTACCCAGGGTTATTGTCGTTCTACGCACCACTTTTTAACCCTAGGTAAAGGCACATTTCACATTTGTAATTTTGAAGCAGGGTTAGCACCGCTTTTTACCCAGGGTTATTGTTTTTCTAAACACGTTTAACCTATGGTAAAGAAGCGTTTCACATTTATAATTTAGAAGCAGGGTTAGCACCGCTTTTTACCCAGATTTATTGTCGTTAAAAAAAAACCGTTTTTAACCCCGGTTAAGGAGCATTTCACATTTGTAATTTAGAAGCAGGGTTAGCACTGCTTTTTACCCAGGATTATGAAACCACTTTTGGGTGTTAACCCCTCATTGCAGTGCCATCCTTGTACAGTGTGAAAGTGAGTACTTAGCAACAGACAACCAAATGCAATACATGTTTGTGTACATTGTACAGTTACAGAAACACTGCACATTGTATAAAAACAGTAAATTCAGTATTTGAGAGGAAAATGCTGACAGAAAAAAACGTAACAATTTCTTTCTTACCTTTTATAGTCTGAAATATCCATTCAGTATAAACTCCATATTACAGGTGAAAATATGAGGATGCACAATGCTAGAGCTTTAATGTAAACAGGAGCTGCGTTGATCCAATCAATGACACTGACACAGCAAACATGAAAATAAGAACGTTTACCCAGGGTTTAGGAATATACAATGTGAAACGTCAGTTTATGAATACCCAGAATTAATTGTTAACCCTAGGTAAATTTTAAAGGAAGACAACACAGGATTCGATTTGCTCGGTGTTTAGAATGACCCAGTTTTAACTTTTTCAAGTGTGAAAATCCCTAAAGATTAGTATGTCCAACTAGATAGTATAAAAAAAAAAAGAGGAGTCGAAAAGCACTAGTCAAGTGAAGCTACGCAATGGGTGCTCATAGGTCACATGACTGCAACAAAATGGCAGATGTAGTACATCCGAATTTCATTCATACTATAGAATACTTTTTAACGGTCGCAAAGTAAGTTCAAATTCCAACATAGTACCTATTCAGAAAGTGGACCATTTCAGATGCAGTGAAAAACTTTTTCCAGAGAGCTACTTGGAAATATTTGGTTTTGGTTTGTGGCATTTGACAAATTGATGCCGCTGTAAGCTGGTCTTGGTCAGCCTGGTTTCATGACCTTAAATATGTCATTTCTCACTGGGTTCCCTAGTTGGATGTATTGGACAGACTGGGAGGAGGACGAGTTAATTGACAGTAGAGGACGGATAGAAAAGGCATGGATGGATGGATCTCACCGGCAGATCTTTGTCACGTCCAACATGCTGTGGCCCAATGGCCTCACCCTGGACCATTCCTCCAGCATCATGTACTGGTGCGATGCCTACTTTGACCACATCGAGAAAATCTACCTCAACGGCAGCCACAGAACGGTTAGTAAATGAGTGAGTCAGTTCTTTAGTTCTCAGACACCTCCGTTTCCACTCGATGTTCATCTCAATATTTCCCTGTGACTCACAAACGTGTTCTACTTTTCACAGGTGGTGTACAGCGGGAAAGAGTTGAATCATCCATTTGGGATTGCGCATTACCAGAATTACATATTCTGGACGGATTACATGAACGCCTCGATATTCCGTCTGGATTTGTCATCTAATGATGTTGCACTAATGCGGGCGGAAAGACCACCTCTCTTCGGGATTCAGGTCTATGACCCGCAGAGCCAGAAAGGTAAATATGAATATGTATGCTGTAGATTCGAAGCCGTAATGAATTCTTGAAATCTTGCCAAATGCTGTAGAGGAACTTTGCTTTCTAGCTTTTGAATGTCGTCCAGAAGCTCTAAGATTTAAACCTTCAAACTTCCGAGGGGTGGTCTGAGTCTTTATAATTCACCATTCCATAGCTTTGCCCAGAAGTCTAACCCTGTTTTGGCACACGCTTACTATACTGTACAATATGTGGAAATGAAATATATCACCCCGCATGCGTTCACCTTTTAAACAGCTGAACATTCTAGAACCTAATGCCACACCGGCAAGTCCCAGATTTTGAATAAATGCTTTGCAACGGATATTCCCCGAGTAGGCTACTTAATGGTAATTTTAACCTTAAGACTTCATGATCCAAGCATTTTCGGTGCCTGGATCAAATAAGCCTAGCTTCTCTCATATTTTAAAGGCTAATTTGAAGGTGTTTGGGGGAAATTTGTGTGATTTGTCCAGAGGTTCTGGATCCAGATCTCCTTTTGTCTCCAGCAACAAGCAATTATTCTAAAGAACTGGGCAGCTTTTTGGCATCTATACACAGTGTAGTAAAATTGTTCTCCATCACCCTACCACGCAGAAATATGAACATCACAATTATGGGAAATTTAACTAAGGCTAAGTGGACATGAAAATGCTTTTTCTCTCTACAACGTGGCTTTCCGTCCACACTGAGACAGCGTTTTTTTGTTTTGTTTTTTTGTCCTGCAAGACTAAGCTTTTTGAAGATGCCCAAGTAGATACATTTAAAAATGCTGTTTTCGTGTTAGAATGTACACTGTGCAAAAGGGGGCATTTAAAAAAATGATGAAATATATTTATTCATTGTCATGCACCAGGGTCATTTCATGTCAACTCAACCAAATTTCAGAAACGTCCCCGGCTCAATGTTTTGGCAAAATATTACATGTAATGAATGTATATTTACTGTGGAATGACAATTTTCGCCTGAGATTTGGAGACAAATTACACGGGGGAAAAATGATTTTTAGAAAGATGGCAGTATCGTTGTTTTATTTTTACACTGAGATTGATAGGTATATTGGTAGAATCTGTTGACTTTAGCATTCTTTGTTGCATTATATGCCAACAGTGATGGTTCAAAACATGGGGAAAAGCACTTCTTGTGGTTTTTGCCCCAAGTTTGCATGCCTGTAACTCAAGAAATATTAAAGCTATTTTAATATCCTTTTATATTTTGGTTCTAATCCCAGAGATAAGGAGATTTTAATGTAGTTCCATGAGTAAATTGGTAAATTGTACACATTTTTAGAGTCCAAAAAACAAATGGTGTCACTTTGCATACAGCTGATGCTTGCTTTCTTTTAAAGAGGAATATCTGAACAACAAATAATGTTAAAACTAGAAATTTATCTATTTTTTTTCTATCAACACAATTGCAAATAATGTACCTGTCTGAGTGTGAGTGTGAGTGAATGTCTGAGTGCCATAAATATAATTCTTCAACATTTAAATGTATGTAATTAAAAACAAGCAGGCCTATTAAAGCTATCCCAATATGATTTGAGATTCTGGTTTGTAACCAACTTTTCTTTGAAATCATCATTTTCAAGGCACCTACGGTATATGGTTCAATCCCATTCATACACAATATACATTCATGAAATGTAATATTTAAACTTTCTTCTTTATTCATGTATTTCTGTCTCCATAAAAAAAAAAAACCTATATCGAAATCATACTTTTTTTGACAAAACCCTGCTTCTTGACACAGAATGATCCGCCAGTAAGTGGTGAGATATTTTGCAAATAAGATGATAGTGCCAGTAGAATAGCATAACTTTATTATGTCTGATCTCTCTGTACCGACTCCTTGGGCTTTTATTCCATTTTACAAATGTGCAGTAAAATGATTTTAGCTTTTTCTGGCATGTCATTGTGGACTTTTGGAAAACGCTTGAAAAAGGAGAGTTTTCAAATGTACCTGGATTAATGTAGACGTACTCAAGACAGAATTGCGCCAGCTGATGATGACTTTTATTGTGCGTGTTTTGTTTCATGTGAACATTGTACTTTATTTGGCGGCTTAACTCGTTCTTGGCTGGGTACAATGGCATCTGAACTCCTAGTTGTTTGCGTCATTGGAGCTAGTAAGGTGACTGAGAGTGATGATAAATGTTTGTTTCTGTCTTCGACTTTTGCTGAAGGTTAATCGTTGTGACGGCTCCTGTAGAGTTACTCATGTGTTGCCTCTGGTAGAGATACTAAATGTCATTCTTAATGACAGCCAGCCAATGGCACGCCAGAAATGGCCAAGCCATCTCAGGTACAGTATGAGTGTAAATATAAAATATTGCTGTGAGCAGCGATTATCAGGGTTCAAGTGCTTTAAGGCACTTATTTTGAGACATTTCATGTGATTTGCCATAGTAATACAGCATTTTTACACCTAATAGTTATAGCCCCACATATGGGCCAATCTAAATAAAGTTGCTTCTTTAGTATCCTGTGCCGCATGTGCTCACCTAATGATGCAAAGTTTTGAGATTTCGTTTAGGAATGTTAGGCTTTTAGGTACTTGGTCACGTCTATTTTCCAAATTACCCTGCTATAGCTATCCAACATTTTTAATTTTTGGGGGGATATTGACCTAGAGAGTCCTGGGAATTGTGCTGCGGTGGTTTTATCAAGGTTAAGCCAAAAACCTAGGAATACTTTGCCAAAGTTGCAATGGTCTCCAATATGAAACGGACAATTTGCTAGACAGCGGCGGTCATAGAGGCAAAGTTGTTTAGAATGAGGAATTCTGCCATGTGGTATGCATATCGTGAGTGTGTGGGAAAAATGGCATGAGACACAATCTGATCGGCCTCTTGTTAACCTTGTCTGATAGCTGCTCAAACCTCACTGGCCGCCACTTTCCGCATTTTTTTAATGTCCTTAAAGAGTTAGTTCAACCAAAAAGGAAAATTCTGTCATTAATTACTTACCCTTATGTTGTTCGACACCCGCAACCGTTCGACACCAAGACCTTTGTTCATCTTCGAAACACAAATGAAGATATTTTTGATGAAATCCGATGGCTCAGAAAGGCCTTCATTGACACCAATGTCATTTCCTCTCTCAAGACCCATAAAAGGCACTAAAGATGTCATTACAAAGTCCATCTCGCTACAGTGGCTCTACAATCATTTTATAAAGCAATGAGAATATAGTGATGGGCCGATTTCAAAACAAACGGTTATGAATCACCGTATCGATTCATGTTTCGTATCGCGTGTCAAACCGGCAAACTGCAGAAATCAAGTGACACTGGCGATCCATCCAAATCCTGAATCGATACACTGATTCATAGCGGTTCAAATCTTTGTTTTGAAATCGGCCCATCACTATATAAGTTGCTATTTAGTTTTTTTAGGCACAAAAACTATTCTCGTTGCTTCATTAAATGATTGTAGAGCCACTGTAGTGAGATGGACTTTGTAATGACGTCTTTAGTGCCTTTTATGGGTCTTGAGAGAGGAAATGACACTGGTGTCAATGAAGGCCTGTCTGAGCCATCGGATTTCAACAAAAATATCTTCATTTGTGTTCTGAAGATGAACAAAGATCTTACAGGTGGCGAACAACATGAGGGTAAGTAATTAATGAGAGAATTTTCATTTTTGGGTGAACTAACCCTTTAAAGACAGTCTTCGCTCCTTGGACAACCTTGGCCCACTTTGAACGTTTTGGCAGCCCAACCATGAACTTTTTATTTTTTATAATTATTGACAATCAGACTACAATGAATCTTGCTCATACTGGTTTGATTCCAATCGGGCCAAAAACCTAGGACTAGCTTGCAAAATTAGGTTTTTCAAAAAATTCGAAATACCCGGAACATTTTGTGCAGCAACCCCGTTGGGCCAATCGCGGCGAGCCTTGGTGACGTTGTAGACGGTGGGAATACTACCAGCCCTCAAAGTTTCAAGTCTCCGCTACTTAAAGTTTGGTCTGAATGCTGGTGATTTAAACTAGAATGCTGATCCTTGTAAATTAAAAAATGTACAATAGTTTCAGCGTTTTGCACTTGAACCCCAAATAAGCATTTGCAATATAAATCAGGCTTAAAAATCGTTCTCAAACTTCAACGATGAGTGTTGATGACTTCTGTCCGTTTTAACAATATCAAGTGCGCTGTTTTCATGTGCAAACGGGTGTCGTCGAAAAGGGTGTCCCAATGGGACTTCTCTGGGTAGTGTGAAGGTGGTCGATGGTGGTAATTCATATTCTTGTTCTTAACAAGCAGCTTGAAAATCATGTATGCACTACTGATTTTGTCCAGATGTTCTGTGCACCATTGCGGCACATGTGAACTCAACTGTTATGAATATATAATAACCTGGCAGAGCATTTTGTTTTCAGTGGAAGTTAGGGCCATTTGTTTATGAAATATATCAGATCCAAACTTTACTAACCATGTCCGGCTGTTGTATCATTTGAAGTGCATGTTACAAGCATATCAGACAGGCAAATGATATAATGCTCGCTATTTATCATTTTACGAGCCTCACTAAGCTCTGTTCAGGAGTTGTTGTCATGTTATGCTACATTAACTCGCTATGACTTATTATTTTGCCTCACTTGACAATTGAAAGCAAGTTGGATATCATTTGCTCCGAACTGTTTTTCTATGAAATGGTCAGTGGTTTCAGTTTAAAATCTCATATCCACATAAAATGTTTATCGTTGGCCTGAGGAAATTATGTAGATGTCTTTTACGGTTTTGCCTTTTTCTTAAAATGCATTCTGGAGGCAAAAAAGACCTACTGTGCATTGTGATGTTTTGGTAACTAAAGTGAAAAGCACTGTCTTCAATTAACTTGATCCGCTTTAATCTACATTAATCTCTGCGGATGATTCGGTGGACACATGGTCCGTAACGTCCGGTTGATATCATCTTCACTGGGAGTCTGTCAGACATGCCTGAAGCATTGATTTTAATGGAGAAAGATCAATGTTCATTAGACAAGAAGCTCTGAGCATGTCGTTTTTATGTCCCGTCTGGATTCTGTGCTTAACTGGGAGTGGAAAAAAGCATTTGATAGTTCACTTGGAGTGCTTGGACACAGAGTTAGTAGACGTCTGTGGTAACACGTCTAGTTTAGCACTGTTTCTGGTGAACTTGTTTAGAGTAATAAGACGCTACAAAAACATTAAAGTGCATATTTCTACAACTGAGCGAGCCAATGTGTTTAGCAAGCGTTAATCTTGTCCTTCCACATTGGAGTTTCCATGTAGCTGCTTTGTAATACAGAAAACATGCTTTATTTGACATCTTCACTTGTTTTCTCGCAGGTAATAACCAATGTTCGTTGAATCACGGCGGCTGCAGCCCCTCGGCTCTGTGCCTCGCCACACCTGCGGGACGTGTGTGCGCCTGCGCAGATGGCCAACATCTGGAGAAAGATAACATCACCTGCTCATGTAAGCTTCCATTAGTCTTTTGGAAAAAGTCATCATTAACCAGGCATAATGTGATATGTGAACAATAATCTGGACAATTTATGACCCTGGACCAAAAAACCAGTCATGAGTCGCATGGGTATATTGGTGGCAATAGCCAACAATACACTGTATGAGTGAAAATGATTTTTTTTTTTTTTCTTTAATGCCCAAAATCATTAGGATATTAAGTAAAGATCATGTTCCACGAAGATATTTCCTACAATAAATATAGCAAAAATGTATTATTAGTAGTAATATGCATTGCTATTCACTTCATTTGGACAACTTTAAAGGCAATTTTCTCAATATGTTGATTGTATTATCTCGGCCAAAAATTGTCCTATCCAACAAACTATACATCTATGTAAAGCTTATTTGTTCCGCATTTCAGATGTATAAATATCAATTTAAAACACGAATTACTCTTATGACTGGTTTTGTGGTCCAGGGTCACATATGCGGGACAGAAATATTACTGGCCACTGAAAATTTGTCTGGTTAGAGCTGATGTAATTGGTTGCTATATACTTGTAATTATGCATAATTTACTGTTATTACTATGGTAAGTACATGTATAATTACTATGGTAAGTACAAGTAACTTACCCTAAACCAAACCATAATCATACCCTAACCCTATAATATTTACATGTTGTTAATTAATATTACTACACCTTAAAATAAAGTGTAACTTTTTATTTTTACAGTGTACTTCATATTAACAACAGGTACTTACTATAGTTTTATGGTTAGGAAAGGGGTTTTTGGGTTGCACTTTATTTCAAGGTGTCTGTAATTATACATTTGAGTAATATGTACTCACTATAGGGTTAGGATTAGGGTTTGGGGTAAGTGGCATGTAATTATGCATAATTTATAGTTATTATTGCAGTAAATCTGGTAACATATGTAACAATGGCACTGTAAAATAAAGTGTTACCGATTTTTGTTTAGTTTAGTTTGTTGTTACTAATATATGTAACAAGGCCACTGTAAAATAAAGTCTTACCCTAAACAAAATTACATCACAAATTTTCACTAATTATTTTCATAAGTTCATTAATAAAACTTATGATAAAAAAAAAAAAAAAAAATGTCTTGCCAACACTAAAAATCAAGATTTTTTTTTTTAATAAAACAAAGATATAAAATGTAGACATTTAGCTTTTGCATTATTTAATAACTAGTGTTTTGTTATTTATCTATTTTATCACTCATTGTTATGCTGATGATATCATAATTGTTTTTGTATTCAGTTATCGATAATTAGAATATTAAATAGAAGCATTTTTCTAGTGGTCTAAGACTTTTGACTTATATTAAAATATATATATATATATATTAAAATAAGATTTATAAACGCCAGCAGTTTATATGAATTATAAAACATATACTTATAACTAGTATACTTAAATTACATTCAAAGTGCAATTTTGTTAACATCATCCATTTTACAACCTCAATTAAAATATTGACATTTGAAGATGTGTTCTCAAACCTGGTGCGTGTGTGTGCCCGAGAGAGCAAGACTGAGAGAGGAGGCATAGAGTGTGTGTTCTTTCTCTAACATCTTGTTCCTGCCCTTTACAGCCCCATCAGAGGTCACTAAGACAAAACACTGCGGCCCAGCGGAGTTTCAGTGCCAGAACCAGCGTTGCATTCAGCTTTCGTGGAAGTGCGATGGTGATGATGACTGCTCAGATGGCAGCGATGAAGATCCGCACCTCTGCTGTAGGTCTTCTCTTTGTGTGATCGAACCACATATGAACAGAATCAAAGGCTGTGTCTGCAATGGGAATCTAGAGTACTGTCTGCTGTTGTATGTTATAAAATAGTGAAATAACAAAAATGACACAGTATGCAATACTAAACATTTCTAGTATGCAAATGATTGTCATATTGCGGCACATTGCAACTATCAAATTTGATACATCATGCTTGAATGTGGAGGAGGAAAATACTCTCGAAAGAAAAAAACACCTTTGTTTATTATTTAAAGAGCTCAAACTGAGCGAAAAAAAAATAGCAATTCGTGAAATTTGATGCAGTTGCTGATATTAGTATGACCAAAAAGTAAGATTATGATAGCTTGTAATGTAAATCAATCTTTAACAAGCTGACTACTTACATTAAATGCATGAAAATATTAAATGAAGTTGTCACGCTATATCTCACAATATTATCTCATAATGAGATGATATTTAAATGCTTAGCTTTTTAATCAAAGCTCTGTAGTTTTAATTGTGTGGGGCAAAGCATGTAATGCAGTTATGATTTAAGCATAATACATCATAAACAGAGTTGGGGGTAACACATTTCAAGTAATGTGCATTATGTAATCAGATTACTTTTTTGATTACTTTCCATTAAAAGTAACTTAAAGGGATAGTTCACCCAAAAATGAAAATTACCCCATGATTTACTCACCCTCAAGTCATTCTAGGTGTGAATGACAGTCTTCTTTTAGACGAATACAATCAGAGTTCTATTAAAAAAGAATGTCCTGGCTTTATAATGGTAGTGAAAGGCAGTTTCTGTCTGTGAATCTCTAACTTCTGCTAACTTTCGTACGTGCGTTGACGAGAGACTGGCATTTCATCATACGTCGTAGGGCGCTCCGGTGAAAATATGCTAGTTCGCGCGAGAACCAAGTTTTGTTTTGCTCTATCCTTTACGCTTTCGCGTTTGTCACCATAAATTAAGCTACGTCTGCCTCCTACATCGTACTTTGGAACGGCTGCGCCCTACGTCGTACGCTGAAAAGCGTGTACGATAGTTGGTGGAAGAGAGAGATTACAGTTTGTAAAGTTTTAAATATGGATATTTTTCTTACACAAACTGCATCGCTTCGCCTTCAAAAGGCCTTTATTAACCCCCCGGAGCCATGTGGAGCACTTTTATAATGGATAGATGCACTTTTATAATGGATAGATGCACTTTTATAATGGATAGATGCACTTTTATGGACTTAAAACAGCCATTCACAGCCATTATAAAGCTTTGAAGAGCCAGGACAATATTTTAATATAACTCTGATATTTAATATACTCCGTATTCATCTGAAAGAAGAATGTCATATTCACCTAGGATGGCTTGAGGGTAAGTAAATCATGGGCTAATTTTCAATTTTTGGGTGAACTGTCCCTTTAATTAGTTACTTTTTAAGAAATAACACAATGTTGTAACTCATTACTTTTAAAAGTAACTTTCCCCAGCACTCATCATATTTGATACTCACTTTTCAAGTAAAAATTGCTTCAATCCAGTACGTGTTCACCTTGAAATATTACTAACAATATAAAAGTTATCCTTGCATTGACTTTATAAAATTCAGTAAAGACTTCACAACAAAAAGACATGTGTTCCTCAACCAGAAGCTGAAATATCTTGTTAAAAGTCATCGTTGATATACTGGTAACTTCAGAAAGAAAGCTCCAGTTGAGCACATTGCAGTATGGGATACATTATGCCACATGGTGTGCTCACATACTACACAATTTGACAAATGTAGCCTAGTATGTTGGTATGGAATACAGAACATTCCCCAAACCTTTTGGACACCCAGATGCTTTCAAATGAATTCATGTTACCAATTGACAGGCCGTTTGTTTCTCCTCAGCTAATCGCAGCTGCCCGGCGGACCAATTTAAATGCTTGAACAACCGTTGTATCCCGAAGAGATGGCTGTGTGACGGCACCGACGACTGCGGCAGCAACGAGGATGAGTCCAACCGCACCTGCTCAGGTGAGCTTCACTCTGGAGCCCTGTCCTACATGGAGGGGCCCCGTATACGCGGCCAGCCATCCGAAACAACCTCGCCGACCGGCCCCACAGCTGGGAGACACATTGCTCGCTGTAGGCTACGCGCGTGAAAATCTAGCGCCATTGGAGAATATCTTGCTTTGAGAGAAGAGAAGAAGTCTTACATGACACCCCTGTATAATTTCCCGCCGGTACAGGCCCACGTGACGCACGCTCCCTCCGGTCTGCGAGCGGAATGAAACTAGGTTCGCCCTCGTAATTCATCATGCACTTGGTGGGATTTACACATGACACACATCTGTTTCGGCCCAGTGAGTTGGAGTCCTCCGTGAGAGCGTCCGCTTCTTGCGTTGGGCTGGCGGTTGCGAATGACCGATTGGGTCAAGTTTACACCTCCTGGAAGGGTCCAGCATCTAATTTACTTTTAGATTGAACCATATCCTGCAGTCTAAATCTCTAGAAGACATCCTCGGCAAAAGCCTCCCTGTGCGTGGGGGTGGTGGGGGTTTGGGGGTCCTGACATCAGGATAAATCCGTAATCCGAAACATCAATATCCCAGTAAAGATGCTGTGTTTAAGCCACATTGTGTTGTCTGAGCTGTATTGTAACCCTTGATAAGGGCTGGAGACAAATTTCACACATTACGCCAAAAGGCATCGGTCAATTTAATTTAGGTAGCCTAGAGACAAAGTTCCCCTTTGTGGGTAATACAATTTTCTAATCTAATCTTTAAAGGGAGAATTTGGAGAAAATCAATGACAACTGTTCGGGGGAGTAGTAAAGGTGCAAAGAGAATTCGTGCCAGCTTGTAATTTACTGTCGTCTTATCTATAAAGGGAAATTCAAGATTTTTGGCACGAGTTAATTGCTGGCGGTTTTCAGACCGAAGTAAAATTCTACGATTGTAAATAATAGAATATTTTATTTCAGGATTTAAATGTAATTAAATTATATTTAATTGTATTGAATCATTTAATTTTGTGTTTATACACACTCAATTTTAATAATTAAATCTGATATAAATGCGATATGCTTATGTTATGCTTAATATTTCATGGTAATCCAATTAAGATACATATAATATAAATGTGTATTGTTGTTTATTTTATTGTTTGAAAAAAAAGGCCTATATATAAACATACAAAAAAAACTGTCATAAAAATGTTAGTCTATATACATATAATCCGCAGATACAACATGAAAATTATTTAAATTTAGACCAAAAACTATTTGATAATCAAATCTATAAATAATAGTGAATAATACTAAACACTAAACTAAGTAATACTACATATAAATATAAATATATTATGCTTATTTTACGCTTAGATTTAAATTATATAGTAATAATAATTATAATAATTGTTATCTTTATCATAAAAAAAAAAAAAAAAAAAAAAATTATATATATATATATATATATATATTACATAAAAATAATTTAATCTAGACAAAAAAAGAATTTAATAATCAAATCTTTAAATAAATAGTAAATAATAAATAATAGTAATTTTTTTTTGCTAAAACATACTAAACATAAATATATTATTATTATTATTATTATTATTATTATTGTTGTTGTTTATGCCTACTATTTTATGATTAATAATAATAATAATAATTATTATTATTGTTATTATTTATTTTATTTATTATTATTATTATTATTATTATTATTATTATTATTATTATTATTATTATTATTATTACACATAATATTTCCTGGTAATAAGATGAAGAATAGAACATTTTGGTATTGTTTATTCATTTGTGGCTTTGTGGTGCACAAAAAAAAAATCCACTTTGCATTCAAAACAAGATGCAAGAAATCCTTTATTTTAAGAACTGCTAATTAACATTCAACCAATTAGTTCCCAAACGTGATGTCATGAGACACTTAACAATAGTTTTCAAAATTGGTACATTGTAAATGCTGCCCTTTTCTTGATTATTTTCATGATTTGAACTCTATTCCGTCTTCAAAGCCTCCTTCAGTACAAGGTTGCTTTTAAACCTGGAATTTTAAGATGGCATCTTGAGGGATCTAATTAATCGTCTACGAAGGGAAGGAAAAAAGCGTAACTCCTGCTGTAATTAAATTGCCTGGAACAGCAAGGCTTATAGGCTGAAAGCAAGAAATAATAAATAAAATAGAAAGGTTTCGCACATTTCGAAGCCACTGAAGACACTCACCTCAGTTAGATCATTAGGATCAAGACTTTTTGGCAGGCTGAAGACTCCCCAGATGACGCTCCGATGCAAACGTTCTCATTTGCAGGGTTCAAAACACACCTAAAGAAAAAAAGCGAAATTTACCGATGAAATTGGTCAAAATGAACCACAAAAACCTTCAAGCATAGCTAAACCGTGATTAACTAGTTTTTCTTGCCAACTGACACATCATTCATTCATATCACCATGTGCTTGTTTCATATTTTAGTATGTTACTATTTCTAAAGCAATATGCATAAAAATAGGTAAACAACCAAACTTCTGGTCTGTTACTCTCTCAGAATTAAAATCTGCACCTGTTCGGCTGTACGTTCCAGTTTGCTTCCCTCGTTCAAAGCTTTATAAACCAGCGCAACCTGACCTTCAAAGGTTATTGAAACACCTGCAGTCCTTTTACAGACACACTGGAAGATGCTGGAAATGTAGGGGACTCTTCTATTCCTCGTTTTCAATCACTGATTAAAAGAAAACATGAGCATTTGAGTTTCTTTTCCCATTACATTAATTCTTCAAACGCAAAAGTAGATATTTTGGAGAATGTTCAAGCTGCACTTTTACAGACTGTGAAAGTAGGAGACTTGACTTTTGCTTTGTCCTACACTATTTTAGAGTGTTTAACTCGCATGTGCAATTAAAATTAGATGTGTGTGAACTATAAAATGTATTTAGGAATACTGGTGCAAATAAAGTTGTTGGGGGTCCTTAAAAACAAAACAAAAAAATGATGTTTTATGAATTTTAACGTCATAATAAGTCTTAGATGTCTTAATGACCATGTCTTAAAGGTCCACTGAAATCTAAATTTAAGTTTTTTAGCTTTTAGTATGACTGTGTTAGCCTATGTTAGCTGGTATGTTCCAAAACTATGATAAAATTTACATTTAGGAGATATAAGCATTCAATATGTGCTCTCTCCCACTTCCGTTAAAACGAATCTCAGATTTTGGTGACATCATCGCAGACTTCACTTTCTCGTCAAATCTTCTGTCCAATCAAAATGCTGTCTAGAATCTAAAGCCCGCCCCCTACACTGCCCAAGCTTTAAAAAAATCGGTCAGGAGTTGTTAACACACATTTACTAATTTCTACATGGTGAAAGGCACATAGCGCACTATATGTGATAGGAAACGATTCAGTGTAAATACGCTTTCATTTGAGGCGAATAAAGTCGTTTTTCATGTTAGTTTCACACGGCGCAGCGCACACACCCCAACGGCTCTGGTCTAAATTTAGACTACAGACACGAGAGCGCAGCGCGGATCATATGCGCGAGTCCGCACAGACAACAAACATATCGACCCATTTGAATTCTGCACAGAATGCTGCATTTCAAAAGCGATATGGAGGAGATTATAATGATAAACAGTGTGAGAGGAAACTGGCTTTACCAAACAGCAAAGGTCCGCTCTTGCGCTCTAGTCAAACTGTATATTAATGAAACGTTATTGGCTGTTTCAAAAAAGGGGAGGAGCTGCTAACAGCTGAAGCCGTTTCAGGGGAAATTACGTCAACACATTGAATAATGCGGCGCGTTTCAAGGCACTTCAGTGGGACTTTAAAGATGTCATGAACTGCATTTTTTTATTGTTTTATAATGTTTCCAAGGGTGCACTTATAATGTTAGTATGATTTTTACATCAAAATAGTCATAATTTTAAAAAATAAGGCATTTTTCATAGCATGATTTTACCCCTCAGATTTGAAGAAAGAATCCACAGTAAAATGTATCGCAATACAATAATGCTCAACTGAGGCATTCACATTGTTAAAAATAACCACATTCCTAGCACTAGGATCCTTTAGAAGGTAATGTTAGCCCTGTGGCCCTTTGATCTTCTGAAACGTACAGGATAATCTTATAGTATGACGACCTCTTATATGTAAGAAAAAATAAGAAAATTTGATTTCTCAATTTATGACCCTTTTAAATTTGGAGATGGGAAAACAGGAATTGCAAATGTTACTATTTACTTATTTAAACTGCAAAAGGTTACGATTTGAGTGCTGCACATTCAAAGTCAAAACTGTGAATTTTTGTTAAACGGTTGCTAACGATTTACTGTTGAGTTATGAATATGTTTACTTTAGCATTCACTGAATGAGGAGCTGCAGTAGTAAATCATAGACTTAAAATAAATAAATCTGGGTGTAAGTATTCCAATAAATGTAATAATTTTCCTGGTAAATGCCTCCTTGTATCCCTCTGTTTAGGAAAGTCACATTGTTTGCACCCATAAAATCTTCAACTTAGGAGCGCCTGTGTTGATTGGAAAAAAAGCCCTAGATTTACTTCGACCATCAATGACCATAAGTGGTTCAGCTGATGCGTTAACCATCTGCCGATTTGCTTATAGTGTCCTTTCTTAACATTTTGACCAAGGTTTGTTCAGTAAATTTGTGCCTCAAGGGCCACATACTCAATCTGAGCATCCTTGATTTAAGTTTTCATGCTCTCCCCACTGTTAGCCTCAGATATCCATAAGGGAAAACAGTCTGTGTCCTTCAAAGGAGTCCACGGATCAATTCTGTTTAAGTTCTTTTGTGATGCCTTTTTTTAAAGCTGTGTTCAATAACTATCAAAATGCGCCTAGTGCGGCTACACACTTGTCAGTCCTTGACATTCACCATGTTTTTTGCATTTACTATGTGGAGTTTTTTTTCCACAGTTTAACACTCTAAGAGAAAACTTCTGAATCCCGCTGAGAGATTTTACCCATTGGGTTCCATATTTACCAAATCCGTGTCTTCATAACATGGTTTAATTCCAGTTCATAGACGCCAGCTGTTGATACAAAACACATTTTGAACACTGCACCCAAAGACACAAACTGTAATATTGGATGTCATGGACTTAGGGGTTTATCTCTGAAGGCGATTACTCAATATCACAGCTCAGACTGGATAAAGACCTGAAGAAGGTGAAAACAAATCCAGATGGTTTTCAAGCATGGAAGAAAACGATACTGTCATGGGCTGTGTTGTGTTGGGGAAAGTAACTTTGAAAAGTTATAAAGTAATGCATTACAATATTGCTTTACACCCTTAAAAGGGTGTAATTATAAAACTAATTGTGTTAAAAAAAGTAATGTGTTATGGTACATTTGTGTTACTTTTACTGGGGTTGGGCTTTTTTTGTAATAAAAAGTTCTATTTTTGGGCAAATGTAAAGGCCCTTTCACATCAAAATTGAAATAATAGGGCTGAAGCACATGCTGTATTCTCTGTACAGTAGAGAGCACAGCTCAATCAAACCTTACAGCTGTACTGCCATTTTGGATAACAAAAGAATAGAATGCAGGAGGAATAGAAAGTTCAACACTTACTTCACCAATAAAAACAAAACAAAAATCTAAAGTCATTTTTGCTTATTGTTTAACTGAATCATCCAAGGTCAGAAACAAGTACATTGGTCAATAAGTAAGGGATAATGTACACCCAGCCGGTTGTTATCGTAGAATAAACCCCGACAGAGTGATCAGGACCCCCGCGCGAAGCGGATTACACGGCTACTAGTCTCAAATAAATAATTATTAGACACAAAATATTGTCTTGAGATTAAATATTTTATTAGCTCTTACGCAAAGCTTCCGCGAAGAAAAACAGTTCCAACCTGCTTTAAGCCTTTATCTATTGCTGAAGATTTGCCATATGCACGTGCTAAATGTTGAAAATGAATGCTGAAAGGGTTAGTTCACCCAAAAATGAAACCAAGCCTATGATTTACTCACCCTCAAGTTATCATAGATGTATATGGCATTCTGCTTTCAGACAAATACAATCAGAGTTATATTTAAAAAGTCCAGGCTAACGTTAATCCAAGCAGTAGTTGTAGTTGAGTTTGAAGTCCATAAAAAATGCAGCTGTCCGTCAAATAACATGCTCCACACGGCTCCGATGGGTTAATAGAGCCTTCTAAATCGAATCGATGCGTTTGTGTAAGAAAAATATCTATATTATAAACGTTATAAAGGAAACCTGGCTTGAAGTCTTCCATTGTAACCCACGGTTGTTTAAGACACAAGATGGCGCCAGCGTTAAGCATAGAAATAGTACCGGTCAAGATAACGTCTCGGGTTACTATTGTAACCCTTGTTCCCTGAGAGGGAACGAGACACTGCGTCGTCGAGTGACGACACTCTGGGGGGGAACGCCCCCAGCGTGACGGCGTTCCCCCCCAGAGTGTCGTCACTCGACGACGCAGTGTTGAGTACCCTCGATATAGGGAACTCGTATTACCCGGATGGGCGGGTGTTATCTGGAAATAACATACAGCTGGAATGCGCGATTGACCAATCAGAATCAAGTATTTCACAGAGCCGTGTAATAAAGTGAGATTAAATGCATGAAAATAATTGTTTTATTTTATTAAAAAAAATTATTGGAGGTTGGCGTAGTATTCTAATTTTGTTCATTTTTAGTAATACTGAATCTGTTTGTGTGCAAGAGATTGAGGTTAGTAAATGTCATGCTCAAATCCTGTTTACTCAACGACTCTCGATATAAACAAAGTAACTTGCGTAACTTATTTGAAAATGTAACATTACATTAAAGTTATTTTTGGAAAAAAGTTATGCGTTCTTTTACTAGTTCTTTTGAAAAAAGTAATCTGATTACGCAACTCAAGTTCATTAGTTGAGTTAACATTTTTGAGACTTGACAACCATTATCCAAATAGTATTAAAATATTTTGTAAGCATATTGGGTAATTCTGTACATTTTATTTGTGATGGCGCAGTAAAATTGTGCTATTTTCATGATTTATCCCATTTGTTTTTTGTGGTTCAGATGCAATAATATTTTGAATTTCTATTTATTAAACCAAGTTCCTTCATTGTATCAACTCAAAAAAAAATTATTTCAATAAACTCAAAATAGTTAAGGCAACTAGGTTACTTATATTTTTTTTTACGTTAAATCAACAACACATTATATATATATATATATATATATATATATATATATATATATATAATTTTTTTTTTTTTTTTTTTTTTTTTACAGTACAACACTGGTCTGGATGTCCAACAGTCGGAGATTGCATTGAAAATATCGGATTTGTTTTATTTTAAATATCAAATATATATTTTAAAGGTCCAATGACATGAAAATTTCACTTTGAGTTTTTTTTTTTTTACATTAATATGTTGTAAAAAATTTGCGTGACACATATATGTTATTTCAATTGTGATTAAAGTACAGAGAGCGATCAAAGAACACTCTCTTTATAATGCTCGAAGCTGTCAATCACATGTCGTGAGTATATCTGCACACTTGCCCAAACTGCTGTTTTAATAAATGACACTGTTATGCTGCACAACGAAGCTCTTACTGTATCGAAATTGTGTTTGCTGTGGTTAAAGCATTTTGCGAGAGAAATAGCATTGCAATGACGAGATCGCTGCATTCACGCGGTCAACAGACTGTCTGTCTACTCAATGCTCATCACTGCAGCCTTCCGTGTGATGGGAAAAGATCTAAAAATAATAACTTTCACGATTCGTTAATCTCGACAGCTGTAATAGTAAATAAAACCAGTAAAAGTAAACATGTAATACGCATTTTAAATGCAAAGAGTCAGCCAATCACAACAGTGGGCGTTTACACTGGTCTTACAGCAGACACGCCCCTTCAAAAGGGCTAAAATCAGGATAGAAAAATGCCTTTTATTTCTAAATTATGACATTTTATGATGTAAAAATCATACTAACAATATAAGTACACCTCAGGAAACATTATAAAATATCCACTTCATGGGACCTTTAAAATCATTGTTTTATCTTATTATTACTTACATTTTTATTTATTTACGTGAACTATATATTACTTTTATTTAAGTTTATTTAAGTGAATTGCTCAAGGCTACAATACAATATAACACTCCGATGACCTTATTTGGGTTTTGTGCAAGATACAGAAGTAGGATTAAACGAATAACCATTCAGGTGTGATTTAATACCCATGTTTTATGCTCCCCACAGCCCAAACCTGCCAGCCAGGCCAGTTTCCCTGCGAGAATGGACGCTGCATCCCGGAGAACTGGCGCTGTGATCGTGATGATGACTGCGGGGATCAGTCAGATGAGTCTTCGTCATGTGGTGAGTCTTCCTCACGCGGATCGCTTTGAAGATCTTCCCTCTGTTTTTTCATATTTTATCTTTGCTATCATAATTTTCCTGGGCTTTTTCATCGTCAAGCCTCCTTATCCTTCGATTAAAAGCTTTTTATCAAACCAGACTACAGTATTATGTATTATTATTATATGCTTTGAGCATGCCATTAATGGGTACTTGCATTGAAACATGATTCAAAAATCATATGAAGACTGCACAGTTGCATTTAGTTTCTTAAAGGTTTTATCGAAATGAGATTCTGCCTTTTATGTACAGAGCTGAATTGAACATAGCATAGGTTTTTCACACAGATTTGTTCATAAATGCTGCCCATTGTAGTTTTTCAAAACAGAAGAGGGGTTGCTTAAGGTCAGGTGCTGTTTTGAGTTGAGTTTTATCTGATGGCCTGAGGCTTTTAACAACAATAGACGTGCTATCGAGAGCCCAGACAAAACGATGTCATAGATCTGAAGGGTTTGTTGTAGCATCTTCATACAGACAGAGAAATAGGCCTGTTCTGTTTTCACATTTCCTCTGTTGTTGCCTCTTTGATATCTTTTGATGTGTTTCATGTGTGGAGGTCACTCGGTACGTTTCCACCGAAATGCTTTGATTTGTGCTGTTGTTTTAAATGCAAAGGTCATTTGATGTTGTCATGATCACGTCTGAACTGTGACCCTATTGGACGATTTTCTGCATTTTTGAATGAAAGTGGTCCAACGAGTGAGCACTAAACTGTCTTTGACTGGAAACTATTAGCAGTGTTGCCAAGCAGGTTTTCCCCGCCAGAAGTGCTAGTTTTAATTTTAAAAGTGAAAATAGCAACTTTTTCTTAGCGTTATGCTATTTGCATTAAATAAAAAGAGCGATAACATCTTTTTACACTATGTAAAAATAACAGTATTTTCTTTGCAATAAGTGTAAATAGTAGCTAGTTAGATGCTATTTATATTTATAAATAGTTGCAGATACTATTTGCACCTATGTGTTGTACATTAAACGATATGCAATAAAAAACATGGAGTTTAAATTGATTATATTTATTAAAATTATTAAATGGATGTCACCTTAAAGCACTCCCCACACCTAGCCCAGCAAGCATTTTTGCGTTTAAGACGTCTAATAGCCGTCTAAACACAGCCCTGACGTCTAGGCTAAAACAAGGCAAAATTGGGGTTGTCAGTGAAAATGTATTAGACGTCTAACCATAGCCCAATATAGACTAGTCCAGAATAGACTAGTCATCAATGTCCTTGTAATCACTGTTGACTTTGCTTACATGATGGAATATCATTCATTTCGCAAGTTATTTTGGCAAAAACGACATGTAACCAAATTCAAGGTTATTTTGGCTAAAAGTGGGTTACTTATAGCCGGACTATATTGAGTCTATAGTTAACTGAAAGATTGAAGGGAAGGCTTTTTTTAATATTTTCTTTATTTTTATTGAAAATTAATTCCTTTTCGATCTGATATGTAAGGTGGCCCAATAGTGCACAAAACAACAAAATTTAAAAAGCAAACATAAGTTCACAACACAAAGAAATCAAGCCACAACACAACGAAAAACCACAACACAATGAAATCAAGCCACAACACAAAGAAATCAAGCCACAACACAACGAAAAACCACAACACAATAAAAAACCACAACACAATGAAATCAAGCCACAACACAACGAAAAACCACAACAAAAAGAAATCAAGCCACAACACAACGAAAAACCACAACACAAAGAAATCAAGCCACAACAAAAAGAAATCAAGCCACAACACAACGAAAAACCACAACACAAAGAAATCAAGCCACAACAAAAAGAAATCAAGCCACAACACAAAGAAATCAAGCCACAACAAAAAGAAATCAAGCCACAACACAACGAAAAACCACAACAAAAAGAAATCAAGCCACAACACAACGAAAAAACCACAACAAAAAGAAATCAAGCCACAACACAAAGAAAAAAACCACAACAAAAAGAAATCAAGCCACAAGACAACGAAAAACCACAACAAAAAGAAATCAAGCCACAACACAAAGAAATCAAGCCACAACACAGCGAAAAACCACAACACAATAAAAAACCACAACACAACAAAAAACCACAACACAATAAAAAACCACAACACAATGAAAAACCACAACACAATGAAAAACCACAACACAATGAAAAACCACAACACAATAAAAAACCACAACACAATGAAATCAAGCCACAACACAATAAAAAAACCACAACACAACGAAATCAAGCCACAACACAATAAAAACAACAACACAACGAAATCAAGCCACAACACAACAAAATCAAGCCACAACACAATAGAAACAACAACACAACAAAATCAAGCCACAAAACAACGAAAAACCACAGCACAATGAAATCAAGCCACAACACAAAGAAATCAAGCCACAACACAACGAAAAACCACAACACAACAAAGTCAAGCCACAACACAACAAAATCCACAACACAACAAAAAAACACAGCACAATGAAATCAAGCCACAACACAACGAAAAACCACAACACAACGGAATCAAGCCAAAACGAAAACCCACAACACAACGAAAAACCACAGCACAATGAAATCAAACCACAACACAACGAAAAACAACAACACAATGAAATTAAGCCAAAACACAACGAAATCAAGCCACAACACAACGAAATCAAGCCACGACAAAACAAAATCAAGCCACGACACAACAAAAAAACCATAACACAATGAAATCAAGCCACAACACAACGAAATCAAGCCACAACACAACGAAATCAAGCCACAACACAACGAAATCAGGCCACAACACAACGAAAAACAACAACACAATGAAATTAAGCAAAAAAACAACGAAATCAAGCCACAACAGAACGAAATCAAGCCACAACAGAACGAAATCAAGCCACGACACAACAAAAAAACCATAACACAATGAAATCAAGCCACAACACAACGAAATCAAGCCACAACACAACGAAATCAAGCCACAACACAACGAAATCAGGCCACAACACAACGAAATCAAGCCACAACACAACGAAATCAGGCCACAACACAACAAAATCAGGCCACAACACAACGAAAAACCACAACACAATGAAATCAAGCCACAACACAACGAAAAACCACAACACAAAAAACCACAACACAACGAAAAACCACAACACAATGAAATCAAGCCACCCACAACACAACAAAATCAGGCCACAACACAACGAAAAACCACAACAAAAAGAAATCAAGCCACAACACAACAAAATCAGGCCACAACACAACGAAATCAGGCCACAACACAATGAAATCAAGCCACAACACAACGAAATCAAGCCACAACACAACTAAATCAAGCCACAACACAACGAAATCAAGCCACAACACAACGAAATCAGGCCACAACACTACGAAATCAGGCCACAACACAACGAAATAAAGCCACAACACAACGAAAAACCACAACACAACAAAATCAAGCCACAACACAAAGAAATCAAGCCACAACACAACGAAAAACCACAACACAACGAAATCAAGCCACAACACAAAGAAATCAAGCCACAACACAACGAAAAACCACAACACAACGAAATCATCCACAACACAAATAAATCAAGCCACAACACAACGAAAAACCACAACACAATAAAAAACCACAACACAATGAAATCAAGCCACAACACAACGAAAAACCACAACACAACGAAAAACCACAACACAACGAAATCAAGCCACAACACAACGAAAAACCACAACACAATGAAATCAAGCCACCCACAACACAACAAAATCAGGCCACAACACAACGAAAAACCACAACAAAAAGAAATCAAGCCACAACACAACGAAATCAAGCCACAACACAACGAAATCAAGCCACAACACAACGAAATCAAGCCACAACACAACGAAATCAAGCCACAACACAACGAAATCAAGCCACAATACAACGATTTCTATCTATTTTCTCTATCAAGACAATGTAACTGTAAAATGTACCTCAGTGTGAAAATATCCAAAGGGAATCCAAAGGTGTGTCTGCATCACTTCACTAAATTTAAAGCTAAGAAAACTTTTAAACTTTCATATGGCTTTGTCAAGCCAACATCAAAGTTTGTCCCAATTAACTTAGTTCCTTTTTTTTAATTTTTTTTTTTACTTATTTTTAAGTTTTAGTTGTTATAAATTATAATTATTTTTTTCAAAATGTTATTTGTTTCCTTATGAAAAGATAATCAAAAATGATTGAAAGGGAATAAATGAATATATGAATATTACTATTTTTTATTTGTTTTATTTAAAGTATATATCACGTCAGGTGCAGTTGAGGTTAAATCAACTAAGTGGACTTTCCAGGGCCAAAATTATCATTCGGCGGTCAATGAATGCAAGTGAAAACGAGCCTTGGCAAATAAATAAATCAAGATCATTTGTTTTATTTATTAAGCGATTCAACATACTACTGTAACTTTTTGCTAACAGGAATTTTATGTAGAAAATGTGTCTTTTAGAAGTTTATCTAAAATACCTAAATATTTCTTACATTTTCTTTACACTTCTATCTATCTATCTATCTATCTATCTATCTATCTATCTATCTATCTATCTATCTATCTATCTATCTATCTATCTATCTGTCTGTCTGTCTGTCTGTCTGTCTGTCTGTCTGTCTGTCTGTCTGTCTGTCTGTCTGTCTGTCTGTCTGTCTGTCTGTCTGTCTATCTATCTGTCTATCTATCTATCTATCTATCTATCTATCTATCTATCTATCTATCTATCTATCTATCTATCTATCTATCTATCTGTCTGTCTGTCTGTCTGTCTGTCTGTCTGTCTGTCTGTCTGTCTGTCTGTCTGTCTGTCTGTCTGTCAAAACTACTAAACTAAAACTTAAACTATTTCAAACTGTCTGTCTAGGCTTTTTCTAGCCAACTTCAAGTTTGTCTTCAAACTTTTTATCTTGTTAAATTTGCTGTGCTCAATACAGACACGTGTGCAGAATGTTTGGCATTGTAGGATCTTCAATCTCAACATAAATACAAAGATAAGTCAAATGCAGTTTCATCATATAAAACAATGCATCACTTTGCCTGATATTGTGCTCTTTATTACCATGCCTGGATTGTAAACCCGTTGTGACGGCTCGAGTCGTCTCCGACAGCACCGTTCGGCTCTTGTAAATGAGAGATGAGAAATACCAGCAGATCTCCACCTCTCTTCCTCAGAGGGATGAAGTGTGCGTTTGAAGCTTTCTCCTCTGTTAGTCTTCGCATCTTATTACCGTTTAAATTTCCTCGGGTACCGTTCCAGGGTCGCTTCAGTTCTCATGCACACGCGGGCCGCGTACAGAGTAATTAAAGTTTATGCTTGGCTTCCTTAAATCAAAATCAATCTGGCACTGGAAAGCCGACTGAGAAATGTCGAGTGTCGCCCCGTTCGCCGCAGCACGTGGCGTTCCATGGCTGCTCATATAGCAAGTCCATGTCAGTTTGCTGCATATTTCCTGTCAGTAACCCAGGAATGTCTTTTCTAATGCATGTTTAATTTCGAAAGGTGCGACGCCACAAAGACACCACCGTCGGTTTATTCTGAAACGTGCGCGCGGCAGGTTAGTGCGTCTGTCGCCTGAGAGATAAGACAGAAGGTGCAAAGTTCAGCAGAAACAAACTCTCTGTTTCTCTGCCATTCTTGGCGGTGTAAAGTTGTTAGTTGAAGGCTTTTATTGTACTATTGTGCCCCTCTGAA
The DNA here is from genome assembly GCF_024679245.1 of Pseudorasbora parva. Lineage (NCBI taxonomy): Eukaryota > Metazoa > Chordata > Actinopteri > Cypriniformes > Gobionidae > Pseudorasbora > Pseudorasbora parva. The sequence continues at coordinate 19,315,338 of NC_090185.1, read as the reverse complement.
TTCGGGAAGGGGAGTGTCTCTCGCAGTTCATGGTTTTGATTCTGTTGTTTTATTGTGTTCCCCTCAGATTTCCCGACGTGTGAGCCGCTGACCCAGTTCGGCTGTATGAATGGGAAGTGCATCAGTGTGAAATGGCACTGTGATTCCGGTGAGCTCCAGCTACTGAAGATCTGAGTGGACAGCAGAGAGGCCTCACGCTAACATTGGATTTCACTCACTTTATTTCCTCTCTCACTTCCAATGGGGAGGGACAGGGGAGGAGGGAAGCCCGGGCATGGGGCTGTCGGAGGAGGTGGCTGGCGGATTTCCTTCCTTCCTTGCCTGTCCTTCTTTCCTTTCCTTCCTTTCCTTTCCTTTCCTTGTCCTTTCCTTTCCTTTCTTTCCTTTCCTTTCCTTTCCTTTCCTTTCCTTTCCTTTCCTTTTCTTTCCTTTCCTTTCCTTTCCTTTCCTTTCCTTTCCTTTCCTTTCCTTTCCTTTCCTTTCCTTTCCTTTCCTTTCCTTTCCTTTCCTTTCCTTTCCTTTCCTTTCCTTTCCTTTCCTTTCCTTTCCTTTCCTTTCCTTTCCTTTCCTTTCCTTTCCTTTCCTTTCCTTTCCATCTTAATTCTTACCTTCCTTGCATCCATCCATCCATCCATCCATCCATCCATCCATCCATCCATCCATCCATCCATCCATCCATCCATCTTCTTCTTTTTCCTTCATTCCTTCCATTTGCCCATTTATCCATCTGTTCTTCTTTATTTTTCCTTCTTTCTTTTCTTGACTGATTCCTTTTTGTTGCATCCATCTATCCTTTCTTCCTTCACTTCCTCCTTTCTTGATTTCTTTATTCCATACATTTATCCTTTTATCATTCACTTATTCCTTCCTTCCTTCCTTCCTTCCTTCCTTCCTTCCTTCCTTCCTTCCTTCCTTCCTTCCTTCCTTCTTCCTTCCTTCCTTCCTTCCTTCCTTCCTTCCTTCCTTCCTTCCTTCCTTCCTTCCTTCCTTCCTTCCTTCCTTCCTCCCTCCCTTCCTCCCTCCCCCCCCCATACTTTTCCATTACTTTATTTTCTTCTCTTTTCATTAATCCATCGATCCATAAATCTTTCCTGTTGTCCTTCTTTACTTCCTTCATTATTTCCTTCATCTATAATTCCATCTATTCTTTATTAATTCCTGCCTTCCTTGCATGATTTTTCATCCTTTTTCATTCACATCTATCCATCCATTCATTGTTTTGTTCTTCCCTTATTCCTTCCATTGATCCATTTATCCTTCTGTTCTTCTTTCATTTTTCCTTCCTTTGATTCCTTTTGTTCTATCCATCTATCCTGTCTTCCTACCTTTCCTAAAATGTGTCTATTATTTTTTTTTTATTTAATCTACCTTTTGTTGATTTGCCATTAATTTGTTCCTTCTTTCACCCATCTTTCTTCCTTCCTTCCTTCCTTCCTTCCTTCCTTCCTTCCTTCCTTCCTTCCTTCCTTCCTTCCTTCCTTCCTTCCTTCCTTCCTTCCTTCCTTCCTTCCTTCCTTCCTTCCTTCCTTCCTTCCTTCCATCCATCCATCCATCCATCCATCCATCCATCCATCCATCCATCCATCCATCCATCCATCCATCCATCCATCCATCCATCCATCCATCCATCCATCCATCGATTTGTTCTTTCTTTATTCCTTTCACTCATAATTTTATCCTTCCATTTTTCTTTATTTTTTCCTTCCTTCCTTCCTTTCTTTATTGCATCCACCCATCTTTGTTGTTTGTTCAATTATTTCTTTTTTTTCTTCTTCCTCACCCATCTTCCTTATTTCCTTCCTTCTTTCCCAATCTTCCTTCATTCCCTATCTTCCCTCCTGCCCTCTCCTTTGTCTCTCTAGAGGACGACTGCGGGGATGGCAGTGATGAGGTGGGCTGTGTTCACGCCTGTTCGGTGGCTCAGTTTCAGTGCTCCAGTGGGAAGTGCATCCCCGAGCACTGGATGTGTGACGGGGACAATGACTGTGGTGACCTCAGCGACGAGAATGCCACCTGCTCCAGGACAGGTGCGGTCACACAAAACACACAGAAACACACAGTTTTGTAACTAATTTGTAACTAAAATGAGTTTCATCAACCATACTCTTTCCCTCCATCAGCGCTCTCAGCCATTAATGACTGCAGTGAGAAAGAGTTTCATTGCCGTGGCGATGGCACCTGCGTTCCGGAAATATGGCGCTGTGACGGAGACAAAGACTGCGAGGACGGTAGCGATGAAATCGCCTGTGAAGGGGCTAAGAGAATGTGCGATCCCAAGGCAAAGTTCACCTGCAAAGTCTCAGGTAGAAAGCAACATCCATTACATAATCATGTTATCACATTACATAATCCAGTTTCACCCTTTGGAAAATTCTAAGTCATCTCTGGTTGAAGAGGGTCGTAAATATGATCGGTTGATTGTGGCCAACGGTGCCATGACGAATCAGCACTCGTTCAAATGATATCACATTACCTTTATTCTGCAAATGGAACTGTGATGTAGAATGTCGCCTCCAAAAGGCCATTGATTATTGCTTTGCTTCACTCTAGACTGAATTAATAATGTTTAAGATGCATCATTTTATTCTGATTGAGGCAGACCAATAATTTTGTATTACTCTTGAGAGTTGGGTTCAGGTCGAATTGTATTTCTGTTTGTTGGTAAATGTGTTGGTGTGTGTGTGTGAATTGATCTGTGATGCTGAACTTTAAAAGTTAGAGGTTGGAAAGTGGAGCGTTTGCCACTTAAAATAAGCTGGAGGCTTTATGGGAGGAACTTTTGAGGGAAAAAAAAAAACGAAGACCTACTTTCATTTGTGACAATATAATCTAGGGCTGTCAACCAAGGTCTAATTACATTTATAACATAATTTAGTTAATCAAATTAATTGCAATTAGTCAAGCATGTATTAATATTTGCTTACACCCCCAAACACGCATTATTGTAGCCACTAAAACCTGCTGAAAAACATCTCAATACAGCCATAACTGTTTTTTCTGGTCTTAGCTCTTCTCTCAAGCCAATCTGGTTTTAGAGAGGTGTTGGCTGACCAGCTACCCAGTAAACTAAACACCAGCTTGACTTGGCTAGACTAGCTAGTGCAGGAAGTGTTTTTCTATGTCCATGTCATTAATAATAAGCTTATCACTGGCCTACAGAAAACGTTCTCCGTGAACGGCTCCTTATTCATTGTGTTACCTGCACTCTGTAGCAACTTGTTAGCATGTTTAAATTAGCAACTTAAAGCACATAACGGTTTCATATTTGAGGTGTCGCTGTTTCTAATTTATGCTGTGGAACAAAACATCGAAGTCACAAACCTCATTTTACTCGTAAAACTAAAGTCGGTGTTCTAAAAACCCATCAGAAATTCCTGAGGGAAGCTATTAGCGCAAATGCTAATTCGTCCTCAGGTTGTAGGGCGACAGACTGAACAGCCAGAAACTATAGAGCGACTGTCAAAATGTTTTAGTGGCTCGGACCTCTCATAAACACGGAGGGAACTTTAATGTTAGCCTTTTAATCGCTTCTTGCTTGTTTAGGAGATAAATTCAGGTGAAACAGAGACTTAGCCAAAACAAAGTTTCTGTAAAACCTTAAGGAAAGCGAGTTAAAATCTGATTAAGCGAAGTCTCGGTGAAGGTCTAATGAACACACTATTTGGTCTTGGAGGATACACAAAAGTAATTTATGTACTCATCGCCCTGTTTCACCTTCTTAAAGAACTTGTCGAGAAAGATAATGAGAGAATCGCTAATGACTTGTCTCACATGCTCAAAAAATAAATCGAAACACCTTAGGTTGCTCAGTACACCATTAAGAATAACTGATAAGGGTTGTTTATGAAAATTCATGTCTCACATTAAATTGGGAGAATTTAAATAGCCTAAATAAAAATAGTACCTACGAAGCTGCTATTCTACCATAAACAAGGCCCTGTGTACCATTTAATTAAAGGGTTAGTTCACCCAAAAATGAAAATTCTGTCATTAATTAGTTACCCTAATGTCATTTCACACCCGTAAGACCTTTGATCATCTTTGGAACACAAATTAAGATATTTTTGTTGAAATCCGATGGCTCAGAAAGGCCTTCATTGACACCAATGTCATTTTCTCTCTCAAGACCCATAAAAGGCACTAAAGACGTCGTTACAAAGTCCATCTCACTACAGTGGCTCTACAATCATTTTATGAAGCACGAGGATAGTTTTTGTGCGCAAAACTCTACCAAAATAACAACTTATATAGTAATGGGCCAATTTCAAAACAAAGCTTTGAACCGTTATGAATCAGTGTATCGATTCATGATTCAGATCGCCGAAGTCACGTGATTTCAGCAGTTTGGCAGTTTGACACGCGATCC
>NC_090185.1:19195928-19310772 GCF_024679245.1 Pseudorasbora parva | reverse complement strand
CCGGCCTTTGACACTGATGATGGTAATATCATGATTAATGTGATGTAGACTCATTCCTTGAACAACTTTGCTATCAATCAGTCAGATTTTTGAGGTTAGGTTTAGGGTTAGACATGACTGGGCCTTGAACAGCACTGTTTTAACCAGTCATTTTCTTTTGTACATGTATTTTGTTTGGTTTTGACTATTCCATTTAGTTTGTGGTATTTATGTATTTTTTTTACTGTTTTGTATTTTATATTTTCTGTATTTTATGGTCTGTCTGTCCATATGTCTTGCTGAAAACCAAATGTCCCTTGGGGAGGGGCGTAAATAAATTGAAGTTGATTCCTAACAGTAAATAGTAATAATAATAAAATATGAAAAAATGGGTTTTAATTTTTATTCGATTTGATTTAAGATAATAATTGATTTAAATAATAATTTATTTCATTTTGAATAAAAAAAATCCAAAAATCTGATGAGTCACATTTTATAAAGTAAAAGTCAGAAATGTGTGTTTAATTTCATTTGTTTGATTTTGAAAATAATAAAAAGTTTGATTAAAATAATGTAACATATTTAAAATAATTAAAAAATATAAATAGTTACAGTTGTGAAGTGTAAAATTATGTAATATAAAGTAAAATTTTTAGGAAAGAAAGTCACAATTGTGAAATTTAATATTCATAATTAGGCTTCCATAAATATCTAAGCATACATTGAACATAAAAAATGTATTTGCTTTAAAAAAAGTATCTTTTAAATATTGCTTTAAAAGATAATAAGACTCGATGTAACAAATATCTAATGTTTATTTTTCTAAATTGTACTATTTTTTTCTAATAAAAACAAAACAAAACTATTAATTCTCGTTGTTTTAGGCGAAATGATACAATATGAAATATACTAAGCAGTCTATTACCATACAGATAACCTCATTCATAAAAAAATGCCATTACAACAAACATAAAAAAACTGTTTTTAAGTTGTTTCTACATTAATTTAGAGAGTAGCTGGAAATTTTTACAATATAAAAATATAAAAAACTGATGTTTATAATCATGGTTAATTACAGAAAAAATTGCTATTAACTAGTGTTATTTTATTAATTGAAAGCACTAATTTAATACTATAATAAAAAAAAATATGTAAGCATACTTTTGTTCTTATAGAGATGGTAATTTTTTTATTTATTTTACTGGAAAACAGGGAAAAAATACTCAAATTTTAAATTAGTTCTCAATCGAAGGGGTCATTTCCATTCAATTTCATTCTTTTCTTTCAAAAACAAGTGCACACTTTACCTCAGTGAATCTTTAACTTATCTTTATAATCTTTATAACTGTCAGAATGTGACATATTTTGAATATTTTGAATAATTTATTTAAATCCTGCTTCGTCATTGTTTGATGTAAACCAACAAATGGGGTTTTTTTTTTGGTGACAAATGTACCGTGTGTGTGTGTGTGTGTGTGTGGGAACGTGAGCCTGGATGCTGTGTGTGGCTCTTGGGTGATTTGGAGGGTTTTAGTGAGTCGTGTATTAAGGTTTATTTAGGAAAGCTTCAGAGAGAGATCTCTTCCCTCAGGTGAGATGAGGTAGTGCTGGAATATCAGCGTAGAGCCAATTACATCTATCGGCTCCTCCTCCTCCCCTCTCTCTCTCTCTCTCTCTCTCTCTCTCTCTCTCTCTCTCTCTCTCTCTCTCTCTCTCTCTCTCTCTCTCTCTCTCTCTCTCCTCTCTCTCTCTCTCTCTCTCTCTCTCTCTCTCTCTCTCTCTCTCTCTCTCTCTCTCTCTCTCTCTCTCTCTCTCTCTCTCTCTCTCTCTCTCTCTCTCTCTCTCTCTCTCTCTCTCCCTCCTCCCCCTCCCCCCTCTCACACACATCCCCCTTCAGACTGATTAATGCTGGAGTGCACACTGCAAAACTGGCCCTCTGAGGATGTGTGTGAGAAGAGAATCAGACACCGTATGTTCAATTTTTTTGCCCTTAGTAACGACTGATGAATCAAAAATACATATATTATTCACCATCTAGCATGTGAATCACCTTATTTTTGCAGTACGAGGAATGATGCGAGCGCAACAAATTTGATATATATCTCATACTCCCCGTTCACATGACATTTAGCTGAATATCATCCAGAGAGCCAAGAGAGATTAGACTGAATTTATCTCCTCCTTTCAACCAAAATAATTAGGTTTTGTTCAGAAGATTCCACTTTTAGGCGTATCCGACTCAAAACGGTTTAATTGTTTGTAGCAAAAGGCCCACATAGAATCTGATTTGAACAAAAACGCATCTAACCGTATCGATATGTGGTTGAAAATCAGATTAAAGTGCAACGTTTCAGTTTGAACAGTAAGATCAGATTTCAGTTCTAGCAAAAGTTGTTTTCATCGTCCGTGACTACAGTGATGTATGGCTGAAACTATGATGTTATACTCTCACAAAGAGCATCCTCAGCTGAATTCACTCTTTTATGCTCACATATGCTGTTCTCTTTGTAATAAATAGTGAATGGGCAAACGAGTGAGCAGTTTTTAACACAGCATGTGCCAAGCTTTCTCTTTGTACAATGACAGCTTCTTTTGTATGTCTCTTCATGGAAGTCATCACTATGGCAACCAATGTAGATATGCCGGATTTTGAGTACACTATCTGAACAAAGATAGTGCAGATTGTTTAAATTATTATTTTATTATTAAATGTGGGATATATACACATATATATATATATATATATATATATATATATATATATATATATATATATATATATATATATATATATATATATATATATATACTGACATTCACAAGTTGCATTTCTTTTATTAAAAATAAAAAAACGGTAAAATTGTGAAATATATTCAAATGTAAAATAACTGTTTTCTAGTTGAATATATTTTAAAATATAATTGGTGCAAAGCTGAATTTTCAGCATCATTCTTCCATTCTTCAGTGTCACATGATCATTTAGAAATCATTCTAATGTGATGATTTGCTGTTTAAGAAACATTTATGATTATTATCAATGTTGAAAACACACTGTAAAAAAATATTTAGAAAAAAAGTTACCTGGTTGCCTTAATTTTTGAGATCATTGAAATTAAAATTTTGAGTTAATACAATGAACATTTTTGAGATTTGACAACCTTTATTAAAATATTATTAAACGATTTTGTAAGCATATTGGGTAATTGTGCGTGTTTTATTTCTGATGAGGCAGCCAATAGTGCTATTTTCATGATTTATCACATTTTTATGTGGTTCAGATACAATAATATTTGAGTTTCTATTTATTAAACATATTTCCTTCATTGTATCAACTCAAACTTTTAATTTCAATAAACTCAACATTTTAAGGCAACTAGGTTACTTACTTTTTTAAGTTAAACCAACAAAAACCAGGAACATTTTTTTACAGTGCTGTTGTGTAATTTCAGATATACTGTTCTTTTGAACTTTCTATTCATGAAATAATCCTAAAAAATGTTTTACACAACGTTTTTAACATTGATAATAATCCTAAATATAAACAATAAATTACTATTTACACAAATTGCAAAGAACTGCTACTTTTACATGGTGTAAATAGAATACATCACTATTTTCACTTAGTATGCTATTTCACTTTGTGTAAACTGCTATTAACACTTGGTGTTCACTTACACTTGGTGTAAATAGCATCTGCTGCCTTTTTTAAAATGGTATATCATTATTGTAATGATTTTGTTTGCAGTAAAACAATAGTGTAATTTGTGTTGCCACTGAATCCCAGCAAGCACAGTTCAGCGAGCCTGAAAGAGCATTTAACATCACATTTCAGTCTAACACCTCTATTAATTTAAAAAAGAGCCAATCAAACCCCCATTAATTTTAAGCACACTCTCAATGTCCTGCTAAAATATCTCACACATCCCAATGAAAGCGGGGCTGAACGCGAACTCTGCTAGCCGCTGGCAGAGATAAATGCACTCACCATGGTCAAGCCGTAAGATAAATAAAGAAATTGTCAAAACCCAATGGTCTAGAAACATTCCAAAAAATGTCCTGAGTTAAATAAATATTGTTTAAAACAGACCAAGCCTGCACATAATAGGACTAATCATGACAGAATGAGCCTCCAGATCACGCTCCCAGCTTTGTGGAGTGAATCTTGGCGAGAAATAGGTCACCAGTTGTTGTTTTTTTTCTTTGTTAGTATGCTACTCAGATGCTCCAACCAGATATATATATATATATATATATATATATATATATATATATATATATATATATATATATATATATATATATATATATATATATATATATAAAGGCAGGAGAAACTTCACCTGGCAGCTCCAGCTGATCCAACTCAATGACTCTCAGGGATGGCCTTCATGGAGGAACCGGCTGGTTTTTTTACAGTGTACATCTCTGAGTTGAACCCAACAGCTCTTTCTGATCTCACTAGACATTTTTTAAAGGTTTCACCCTGCGGCTGCTTTTTCTCAAGGCCACGGAAGATGTGTGAATGAACCTGCTGGCCAGTGCCCTGAAGCCCTCTTTGCTTTGGGACCTCCAAACATCTTCTGTCTTTTAGATGCCATGAATTGTGAATTACAGTTTGTTCAAATGCAACCTGATGATATTTGACATACAGTTGGGCACTTTTAGCCTAAAAATGCCTAAAGTATCTTAGGGCCCTATCGTGTTTACCGATGGTCTGGTCTGAGGTGTGTTCAGGCGCATTGTTGGTGTGTTGTTATTTTGAGGCAACTCAAAACGACTGCGCCATTGACCAACAGAAACATTTAAAGTGTTTTTGTGTTATTTAATGGTGCATTAGTAATATGCGCCTATATCTGCTTATTACACACACAGGGATGCGCAGCGGCACGCAAACATATTTACATTTAAAAAATAAAAGGATTCCTCTCTAGACAAGCTTTCAGTCTTTCCGCTTGCAAATTCCGCCATGTAAATAGCGATGCCACCACGGTGCGAGCGCAACTGGCTTTTAAAGGGAATGGGAGATGAGCCTCTGATTGGTTTATTGCACGTTACGCCCAAAACACACCCATGATTCATTAAGAGACTAGGTACAACCCTACAACATGACCGTTTTTCCTGTCGTTAAACTAGATAAAGTGGATTCGACATGCCCTAAGTGAACCTGCGCAATGCGCTTCAGACCATGTGTCAGGACCATCCATCCATCCATCCATCCATCCATCCATCCATCCATCCATCCATCCATCCATCCATCCATCCATCCATCCATCCATCCATCCATCCATCCATCCATCCATCCATCCAGTCTCCCAACAACCAACATGCTAAAACCAAGATGATGAAATCAGACCTTTTCACAAAGTCAGTGAGTCTTTGAACATTTTTTTTTTTTTGAGCATCAGCATTCAAACTGAATTTTAAAGCGACTCTCTGTTCAGAAAGATCCATTATCGCCCTCTTGGAACTTTTTTAATTTCCTCTACTGTATTAGTTACTTCTCTCAGACCCCACGAATCCTCCGTATCGCCAGTGTTAGATTGTAGCCTGATTGAATGTACTTCCATTTGCCATTTTATACCTTTTTTGAGCTCCTTTCCCTCATCAATGATCCATTTCTTTCCCCCTTATTTCTCCTGCATGCGCTTTGTTGTTTTCCATTTGAGCGTCTAGCACATTTTTATTCACTCCGCACCTCCACCAATATGACTGCCTTGAGGTTTATGGATGCATTATCCTCTGTCAGTACTAGACGCTTCATTTAAACCTTGAAACCACTTGCTGTTCAAGGCGGTGTTACCTTGAATCCCTCTGTGGCCTTTTTGTGTGTGTCTAGGACTGTATTTCTTATAGTTGTTGCATTTTTAATTGGGATATGATAAGTCTTTTATTGTAGACAAAATGAATTAAGATCAGTTTTGAAATAGTTGCAGACCTTCTAAAGCAAAGAGATTAAAAGCTTTTTGATCGTGATAACCTTTCTATCCCTCAGTAATTTACTTAATGATTTTTAATGTCTGTGGAAAAAAAAAAATTATTCCAAGTGCAAATATACACTTTATCATCACTGTTAGAAATAGCCTTATTGAGCTTGTCACCCAAGAGGCTAACATATATACTGCTAGATGACAACTTGAGCTGATACTTAACAATATTTTCCCATTTAGCATCTTACCATGGGGCCACTTCGATGACATATTGCCAAATTACATTGTCCAAACCTACAGTCTTCGGCAATAAATCACAATAAAGTGATGTTAAGGGTGGAAAAATACTCGGAGTTTGGTGCCTCTGAGCATTCATTGGAAGAAAAACTTACAAATAACAGATATACTGGAAGAACCTACACAGCCAAACAAAACATTTTAGTCAGTGTTTTGTGTCCCATTGTTTTGTGTCCTGTCAGAAAGAAAATTGTACCTTTAAAATGGGCTCAATAGCTTATCAGTTTGCTTTGTATCTTATTTACCCCTAAAAGGTTCAGTAGTACTCTTAAAAGGACAACTTTATACCTTATCTACTTTTAAAAGTTCCATATTAGTATGCACCCTTAAAAAAATAGTTCACCCATAAATCAAAACGTTGTCATCATTTACTCACCCAGTTTATTTAATCTTTTTAACACAAAATCATATACTTTCAAGAATGTTGGTAAGCAGTCATTTGACTGTAGCCATTGACTTCCATAGTGTTTTTTCCCCCCTACTATGGAAGTCAATGGCTACCGTCAAGTTTGATGTGATGACATCATTTTCATTTTTGGGTGAACTATCCCTTTAAAAAGACTGGAACCCGCGCACTGCACACACAGAGCCACGCTGACAGCATGTGAACACCCGAATACGGGTCTCTTTTTCTTTCTTTTGCGATTGAATGGACATGTGCACGCAAAATGATGTCAAAATACTCTGCGAGTATCCTCGTAAACACAGTCGGTTGTGTGTTGTAAACTATTGAGAAAGCAAACGGATGCGTATCATATTGGATCTGCGCATTCGTCTTAAAGTGACAGCAGCATAATATACCCGCAGTTGTTTGTCACGTTAGGCAAACAACAAGAGAAAATCACTTTTGTAGCTTTAACAGATACACTGTATTGATTAATTAATAATATGAATTATATTTAATTTAATTAAAGTTTAATTAGTGTTATTTTACGGACCCACTTTATATTAGGTGGCCTTAACTACTATAACTACTATGTACTAACATTGTAATGAATCATTCAATACAATGCATTTATTGTGTACATTCATGTTTTTACATTGTACTTACATGTATAAAAAATACCTGCATGTAATTATATCTGTAATTAATTTCTGTAGTTACATTTGTAATTACACAGTTGGCACTTCCCTTACATCTACTCTACCCTTAAACTGACCCACACCACCACACCTGTCCCTAACTCTACCCATATCCCACCTCAATATCAGCAAAGGTGTTTTGCAATACAATTTGAACACAGTAAGTACATTGTACTTATTTTTTGATGTAAGTTCATAGTACTTAAGGCCACCTAATGTAAAGTGGGGCCTATTTTACATTTGATACATGTTGAATACTTTTAGATCTACATGCAAAACATAAAGCACTGCGTAGTTCACTTGTTCTATTGTATTTATCTGTGCTTGCAATTTATAATTTTTATTATAAATAAAATATTTTATTAAAAAAAAATCCATAAATTCCCCATAAAAAAAGCATCCTGTGATGATTAATTCTTTATAAATATAGCTATTAAAATCATCTGGTGAATTAGTTTTCTAATCGCAATATATATATATATATAGCTCACCCAAAGATAAAAAATTAGCCCATGATTTACTCACCCTCATGCCATCCTTGGTGTATGAATTTTTTCTTTCAGACGAATACAATTAGTTATATTACAATATGTCCTGGCTCTTCCAAGGTTTATAATGGCAGTGAATGGCAGTCCAAAATTTGAAGCCCCAAAAAAGTGCATCCATCCATCATAAATGTAATCCACACGGGGCAAATAATCCAGGGGGTTAATAAAGGCCTTTTGAAATGAATCGATGGGTTTGTGTAAGAAAAATATCCGTATTTAAAACTTTATAAAGTAAAACATCTAGCTTCCGCCAGACTGCCTTCCGCACTCAGCTTATGGAGAAAGTGTAACCGTCGCGACGATGACGTCGGACGTAGCGTTAAAAAGCAACAAGCTATTGTCTTTGTATTGCTTGGCAAGCACTTAAGGGAACAATTTTGTAACTTATCTACCTCTAAAAGGTGCATATTAATACCTTGGAGAAGTAATGTGTACCTTAAGGTACTACTGTGTGCCTTATTAAAGGGTCAATAATGTACAAATGTTACTGACTCTGTGACAAGCCTTTTTTCTGAGACTGTAAACAGCCTTCCTCTAGTGCTCGAATTTGTGAGACATTGGGAACTATGTAGAGGAATAAGACTCTAATAGAGACAATCCACTTGCATCCAATTTCTCTTGCTGACCAAGCATATAGCCTGGAGGACCAAACGGAGAGTGCCAATCCATTTTTTGTTTGTTCATTCTCTGTCTATTACCTTCGGCTCCTCCAAGCGCCTACGACTCCCTGCTGCTCGACCGTATGTCTACTGAGGAATCCCATCAGTTCTTTCCGTCTCAGTGTTCGGACCCTGCTATTTTCTTCTGAAGTGACAATAATGACAATAACCCTCCTCTCTCGGTGTCTTCCTCCATCTCAGACGAGTGTTCGGTGCGGAAGGGCGGCTGCAGTCACGAGTGCTCGGTGGCACCGGGCAAAGGGGTCGTGTGTTCCTGTCCGGCCGGATTCCAGCTGGGCTCGGACGGCCGGACCTGTGAGGTTCTGGATTACTGTACCAAGCATCTACGCTGCAGCCAAGTGTGTGAACAGCACAAGAACACTGTGAAATGCTCCTGCTATCCTGGCTGGAGTCTTGAGCTTGATGGAGACAGCTGCCAAAGTACAGGTAAAATGTGGTTGGCACATGGTTAGGAACCTCTGAATTTATCGCACACAAACCTCAATTATTTGGGTTAAAGCCAGATTACAGTCCAGACCACAAGACAATTAACCTCAGGGGGACAGAATGACCCTGCAATTTCTGGGATGGAAATTACACGAATAAATGCTGGGAAAATGACAAGTAAATGAATCAGTGACTGTTTTTTTGGTCCTTTATTGCATTTTAGTTTTGGCATTTGGTTTAGGGTGTAAAATGCATCTGTAATAATATGCATTTCATTTTAGCGGTTTTACTTTATAAAAGAGCCAAAGCAACTGTTTGTGTTGGGAAAGATTAGAGAGCTCCGACTCTAGCGCACTTTATGAGAGTGGACAGGAAGATATACGCAAAGAGCACTAAGTTAGATGATTTAATAAAAAAGGAAAACAAGCTCGAACACACAGCTCAGTTTTCAGAGCTGTCAAAATGCTTTTAGTTTTTGTCCGAACAGAAACGTCCAGTTATAATTTATATTGCAATCCAAAAAATTTCATCTCGAGTTTTAGAGATGTAGAGATATGTGCAGCATACGTTTTTGCTTTATTCATAGCTTGGAATATTCAATTTATTTTTTATTTTTTTATTTTTATAATTGTTAATATTATTATAATTCATTTCATTTAATGTATCTTTTTACATTATAACTTTGCTTTACCACACTGTAAAAAAATATTTTAAAAATAAGTTACCTGGTTGCCTTACATTTTGAGTTCATGGAAATGACAAATTTGAGTTAATACAATGAACATTTTTGAGAATCGACAACCTTTATTCAAATATTATTCGTTTTATTTGTGATGACAGTGAAACATGCCAAATTGGTCTATATTCATGATTTATCATAAAAGTTTCTATTTATTAAACCAATTTCTTTCATTGTATCAACTAAAAAAAAAATTCAATAAACTAAAGTCTATAAAGTTTTAAGGCAACCAGGTTACTTACATTTTTTAAGTTAAACCAAATTATTTTTTTTTTATTTTTATTTTTTAACAGTGCAGCCTCTTGCCTTTTTGGTCTATTTTATAAACCCTTTTAAGACACTGTTTTCATCAAATCATTTTACTTTTGAACCTACTTTTCTATTTTAACATTACAGCATTTTGAAATGTTATTTTAAGAGTTATGTTGACTTACTTGTGTGAATTTTTTACATTTACATTTAGTAGCCTAAAATGTAGTTATATCTATAACAATTTGTATTACAAAAAAAATCCTTCAACACACAGCAATTTTAAAGGACCGTCTATTGTATTAAACTTAATGCATTTTCACAGTCCTAAACAGGACATGTTGCTTAAATTGTTAGTTCACCCAAAAATGAAAATGATCCCATAAGTTACCCACCCTCAAGCCATCCTAGGTGTGTAGGACTTTCTTCCAGCCAAACACAATCAGAGTTATATTTAAAACAAATACCTTGGCTCTTCAAAGCTCTATAATGGGAGTGAATTAGCCTGGAAATCTAGACGCACCTCAGCGGCAGCAAATTTAATCTGCCCGCAAGTGTCGTCTAGAAACTCTCAATACCCTTCTGAGCTGTATTCGCCTAACTCTTGCCGGGCCAATCACATCGTGTATCGAGTCGGCGGGCCGGGCCATAATGACGACGGCCGAGTTGCGCTTGCGTGCTTCTAGTAAACACAGAAACTGGCGAACGGCGGCGGTCTTTCGAATCAGCTTTGACCGCGACTCTGGAAGACTTGGAGTTAAGCTTTTCTCTGAGACAAAGAGCGGCACTGAAGTCATTCTTAAAAAGGGAAGATGTGTTCTGAGTTTATCCGACCGGATACGGTGAATGTTTAATCTATCAACAAGCTCTGTTTTACCTTCGTTGCTCTGGTTGGTGTAGCGCTATCCTATCGCGTGCAGAGGGAGTTTGAAAGACAACAGTTTATCCCGCCCCTCGAATTGAGCTGTCAATGGTGAGTTTCCAGACCAAACATCTTGTGGATCTATCTATCTATCTATCTATCTATCTATCTATCTATCTATCTATCTATCTATCTATCTATCTATCTATCTATCTATCTATCTATCTATCTATCTATCTATCTATCTATCTATCTATCTATCTATCTATCTATCTATCTATCTATCTATCTATCTATCTATCTATCTATCTATCTATCTATCTATCTATCTATCTAAAAAGTAATCCATACGGCTCCATGGGGGTTAATAAAGGCCTTCTGAAGTGAAGCTATGTGTTCTAACTTTATAAACTATAATAACTGGCTTCCGTTAATGACCATACACGAGTCTAGTTCCAGCGGAAGAGTGACCTCTGTCCCGGCATATGACGTACTGATGAACTTGCAGAGGATAAAGCAAAACAAAATCTAAAACAAACTTTTTTAAAGAGAAATGCCAGAGGAGCTTAAGTTTGTTGCTCAGCTGTATTTGTCTGAACCACGAGAGGCGTCTATCTCACCTAAGCTTACACTACATCTACAACTTATGGCGGAACTTGACTCTCTCTTGAACGTAAGCCAGTGATTACAGTTTATAAAGTTATAATTATGGATATTTATCTTACAAAAACACATCACTTTACTTTAGAAGGTCTTTATTAACACCCTGGAGCCATACGGATAACTTTTATGATGGATGGATGCGCTTTTTTGGACTTAAGCTACCATTTACTCCCATTATAAAGCTAAAAGAAGAAAGTCGTATACACATGGCTTGAGGGGTATAAATGATGGGATAATTTTCGTTTTTGGGTGAACTATCCCTTTAAATTAACTTAAGGCTGCATGCATTCTTGTTCTTTACCATCTGGTTTCTGTTGCTTTTGTAGATCCTTTTGAGGCATTCATAATATTTTCCATCCGACATGAAATTCGCCGCATCAACCTGCAAAAGGGTGACTACAGCCTGTTAGTCCCTGGGCTCAGGAACACCATCGCTTTGGATTTCCATTTCAGCCAGAGCCTGCTATATTGGACCGATGTCGTAGAGGACAAGATTTACCGTGGGAAGCTGTCAGAGGGTGGCGGTATGGCAAAATTATTTTAAATTGTTTATAACACTGTTTATATTTAAGCCTTGATTATATCATATAGACTATAGTATGATGTAATGGAGCTTGCGTTATATCATGCAATGATTCTTGAGTACTGAGACAGGAAACTGCAGAACTCAAAATAGTTTTTGTCAAGGAATTATTTTGGAAGAAAGTGCCTATTCACCTACGTTTAGGTGCAACCTCCTGCTTCTGCCATTTTCTCGCAATTTTTTTTCCTTGCCTATCACTCCAACACAGCCAGATACATAAATAATGTTAAAAAAGTTTTTTATAAATACTGACAAATCTAGAGTTCACTACAGGGTGTATTCAGGATGGTTTGAAAGTGGAGTTGACAGCTGATGGTGTTGACAAAATTATTGCAGTAGTAATTAATTCAAAAAATGCCAAAAGTTTTCTGTGATGGGTAGGTTTAGGGGTAGGGTTATTGTAGGGGGATAGATTATACAGTTTGTACATTAGAAAACCAGTATGCCTATGGAGAGGAACCATACACCACATATCCAAGTGTGCGTATGTGTATGTGTGTGGGGTGGGGGTGTGGGGGGTTGCGTGCATGTGTGTGTGTTATGGGTGTGTGTGTGTGTGTGTGTGTTCATGAGTGTGTGTGTGTGTGTGTGTGTGTGTGCGTGTGCGTGTGTGAGAGAGTAGCTACAAGAATGAGTTTTGTTTCTACCCCTGCCATTCCCACACAGGAGGTTGCAATTCTTAAATGTGATCTAACAAAGGTAAAGAGAAAATATTAACCATATATGCTGTTTATATTGCTTGTAATTTGGATGAAGTAAACATCTGTTGAGTATTTTAACATAACATTTTTTATCTTGTTGAATTAAAAACCCCAAAATGCAGCGGGTCCACCAGACCCACGAACACTGTCTGAGTAACAAAAATATGAACACCACACAAGGGTTAAAGTTGACATGATCTATTTTGCCAAACGTTTTGGGACACCTGCGTTTACATGCACATGAACTTCAATGAAATCCCATTCTTAATCTGTAGTGTTTAATATGGAGTTGGCTCACCTTTTGCAGCTATGACAGCTTCAACTCTTCTGAGAAGGCTATCCACAAGGTTAAGGAGTTTGTTTATGGGTAATTTTGACCATTCTTCTTCATTCTTTCATTTATGAAGTGTATGGAATAGAATGGTATGGAAAATACCATAGCCCCGGGACGTTGGGCTAGCGATTTTGCAAGCCCTGTAAAGCATTAAGAGTTCCTTTCACTGGAACTAAGGTGCCAAACCCCTGAAAAACAACCCAACACCACAATCCACCCTCCACCAAACTTTACACTTGGCACAATGCAGGCAGACAAGTACCGCTCTTCTGGCAACCGCCAACCCAGACTCGTCCATCAGATTGCCAGACAGAGAAGCGTGATTCGTCACTTCAGAGAACACGTCTCCACTGCTTTAGAGTCCAGTCGCGGCGTTCTTTACACCACTGCATCCAATGCTTTGGACTGCACTTGATGTTGTAAGGCTTGGATGCAGCTGCTTGGCCATGGAAACCCATTCCCTGAAGCTCTCTATGCACTGTTCTTGAGCTAATCTTAAGGCGTCGCAAAGTTTGGAGGTCTGGAGCTATTGAAGAAAGTTGGCGACTTATGCGCACTGTGTGCCTCAGCATGCGCTGACCCCTCTCTGTGATTTTACATGGCCTACTACTTTGTGGCTGTGTTGCTGTTGTCCTCAATTGCTTCCACTTTGTTATAATACTACTATACTACTAACAGTTGACAGTGGAATATTTAGTAGTGAGGAAATTTCACAAATGAACTTATTGCACAGGTCGCAACCTATCACTATACCGCGCTTGAATTCACTGAGCTCCTAAGAACGACCCATTCTTTACAAATGTTTTTTGAAGCATCTGCATGCCTAGGGGCTTGATTTTATACACCTGTGGCCATGGAAGTGTTTGGAACACCTGTAATGATTTGCAAGGGGTGTCCCAATACTTTTGGCAATATAGAGCATCACGGTAGCTACAAAAACGTAACTTAAAATTACAAAAGCTGTGGCAGTTTTTACAATTATATTAACCTAACAGTTGTGGAATTATGGGCATAGGACATTTAATATTATCTGATTTTAAGTTAAATTAATTATTAAAATCTGGAGGTGTTAGCAAGACAACTTTTTTATTTTATTTGAATTTTATTTTATTATTAACTTCAATTGTGATAATGGCATTTTATTATAATTTTTACTTTATTTTATTTGTATGTTATCTAATTATTTATATTATTTGTTATTATTAGTATTGAGTTGTTGTCCGAGAACGTGATACAAAAAATGTATGTGAAGAAGCGTTCAGCCAAAAATGTTGAATTTTTCTTGTCCCTAATGTTCAGCATATTGACAGAGAGCTCTTTCTTTAGCTGTTTTACACTTAAAATCAAAGTCAGTCCCCCAACTGTGTTAATATTTCAGCTTCAAAAGCTTCTAAACTTGTGAGAAGTAATTTACACTCATATCACAAAGGAACTGATGATTAGGCATTGAGAAAGAGAGAAAGAAAGTGGGATCCACTTTGTCTTGAGGGCTTTGCTAACATTTCTTTTCTTGCACTTCATAGGGTCCAAAATTAACTCTCGCCAAAGACCAAATCTGAGTAATCGTGAACTTGACCAACAAGCTAACAACTGAAGACCCCCCCACCCCAACAACATGACATTTAAATTACCCGATTGGTTGTCTTCGCAGGTGTTTCAGCGATCGAGGTGGTGGTCCAACATGGTTTAGCCACTCCAGAGGGCCTTGCTGTTGATTGGATAGCGGGAAATCTCTACTGGATCGACAGTAACCTGGACCAGATTGAGGTGTCCAAGCTGAACGGCGAATTACGGACCACCCTGATTGCAGGGGGAATGGAACACCCTCGGGCGATCGCCGTGGACCCCGGCCAGGGGTGCGTTCCTCAATCCGGTCTCAACTTTGAGAGGAAGCAAACGGCACCAGTTTTCCAATTACTTCATAGCTTTAATGAAGAGCTTGAGTGATTGATAGCTCTGTACGGTGGTTTGCGAGTTGTAATAAACCAGTCTAATCACCCATAAAGGAGCTTTTTAAATGATTTCCAGAAGGGATATTACCATGAAATTGGGCCATTACACATTCTTACCTGTTTTGTAATTGCACTAATGCTGATGCTTTTAATGAGGATGTCGTTTGCAAGTATTCCTCGTTTGAAAGTCGTTTAAACACTTGAGTTTTGTTGTCAACAGTGCCCTGTTCTGGACCGATTGGGATGCCACATTTCCTCGCATCGAAGGCGCTTCCATGAGCGGGAAATGGCGGCACGTGGTTTTCAAGGACATGGATACCGGCGCCTGGCCCAATGGGCTCACCTTGGATCACATGGAGAGCAGGATAGTGTGGACGGACGCCCGGTAAGAAAGGATGCGCACACTCTTCTGTTGGGTTTTGTCAATAACCGTAAAGAGAATGTTTTGGCAGCACAGGGTGGATTTGGAAGGGAATTGGGAACAAGCTCGGATTCAGTCGTTAGTAACAAAATCAAGCAGCTTTTTGTTGAATGATTGATGTGTTTTTGTTCAAAATCGAGATCTACCTCAGCTGGCGACAGAAAAACAGGCTGACTGAGATATGCTATTACTACAGATTATAATTTTGCCCATCAAGTATCTTTTTGTGGTATTTTACAAAGCAAAGGCATAGCAATTTTGCCGTCTTGACACATTCATAAGCTCTCATCTTGCATTTCTCTCAGCGCTCGTTCAGCTCATCGTGTGCCCGGTGGCTCCGAATGCACCGCAAATTAATATTCAGATAATGAGATTCTTGGACTTAATGAAGAATCTGATCAATTCTCTGCTTTCGATTGCCTCATTTTTGTCTCTGCTATATTCAGATCACACATCCCTCTTTTTCTCACAGTCTGTCACAGTCTGTTTCTTTCTTTTTCTCTCAGCCGTCTCTTTCGACAAGGCATCAGTGCACTCTAAACTCCTTCTTACAGATT
This sequence comes from Pseudorasbora parva, assembly GCF_024679245.1. Taxonomy (NCBI): domain Eukaryota; kingdom Metazoa; phylum Chordata; class Actinopteri; order Cypriniformes; family Gobionidae; genus Pseudorasbora; species Pseudorasbora parva. The sequence goes on along the minus strand of NC_090185.1, from coordinate 19,294,771 downwards.
ATTTTGACACTTTTCATCTGTATACTCCTGGTAAACTTTCCTTGTAGTAAAAATATACTATGTTTTGTTGTTTTATTTAATAAAAGGTGTACTTTTTTCCCCCTTCTTTTTGGCAAACTAGGACACAGTTTAGGTCAACTATAGTTTGTGGAATAGTTCCAAAGTTAATCAAATTATTTATATTATGATGCTATTCAGTTTGATTTGATTTGAATCGACTTAGTTCAGTTCATTGATTTGACATAATATAGAGTTAAAAAGATTTCAGTTTAGGTTGATTTGAATTGGTTTAATTGAGTTGGCATTATGTAGTGTTAATCAAGATTTTGTTTGATTCAGTTTTAGATTTGGTTCAGAATTAAGCTTAGTTTGAGTTCATTTCAGGTTTATTTGATTCTGTTCAGTTAATAAAAATGAGTTGAGTAATAAAAAAGGGTTTAGTTGAGGTTGATATGATTCTATTTGACTAGATTAAGAATTAAACAAGATTTAGAATTAGGTTTTTTTTTATTCAGTTTAGGTTGAATTCATTTTATTTGACTTAAATCAACCTTCAGTTCACTTAATTGAACTGATTATTTTGAGCTGTATTTGATTCAGTTAGTTTCAGGTTAATTTGACTACACTCAATTCAGTTAATTGAATTGCCGCGATTCAGAGTTAAACTAGATTTATGAAGTTTGATTTGATTCAGTTCAAGCTGATTTGATTTGATTTGTCTTGACATGACTCTAGTCAAATCTTTCCAAATTTAATTGAAGTATCGTTTAACTATGTACTTGACTCGATTTAATTTATTGAATTAATGCAGTCCCAAAGATTGAATAGCTTTGATTTTATTCAGTTTGATAGTGTAGAATTGTGTATTTAATGTGCAGTGTGTAATATTTATCAGGATCTGTGTTTTTATTAACTAAGAATGAGACATTTTTATCTACATACACCGCGACTAGTACTACATACTATCTACATGCACTAACCATAGACAGTAAAAGAAATGGACAGAGCTATCCCATTGACTTCAACGGCCGAAAATAAGGTCAATCAGAGGCACTCACTTCCTGATGGCTGAGCGAACTGCGCAGGCTCAGACTGAGCTTGACGACGTAGATGTGACGTGAGCAACCTGTCTGACAGCTGTAGGTCTTCTAGTAGTTGTGGAAAGTGAAATCTGAATCACGTTGTTTAAATATTTTCTCCCGTTGCTTTTGGCTCACTATCGGCTTCTCCCCATTCTTCTCCCTTGACTTTATCGGACTTTATGTTTCCCCGTCCCCCCGACTGTCTCATAGACAGTAAAAGATTGTTTCTGAGCGTCTCCTCCTGTCTATACGGTAATTTCTCAACTGTGCGACAGAGTTGCGTTGGTTATGACGCAATCGTTAGCCTATTTTTACAAAAACAGCTTCTACGGGGCGATAGTGTAAGATACAAGGTAATGTAGCCTTTTATGCATTGTCGTGTTTCTTTAGAAATAAACAATGGACAAATGGAGTCAAAGTGACTCAAAAATGAATGAGAGTCAATGGGATGCTAACAGCAGGTGATGGCTTGGTTAGCAATGGCCGCGCCTATGGGTGGAACGCTTTCCGAGTGCTAGATTACCCCCTTGGCACTAACCACATACTTACAGTGAAGTCACCATTTTGCGTCGCCATGTTCCTACAGTAGCCCTAAACGGACAAACTACTCCACAGAGTACAATTTACACAGTGCACCTTTAAGAAACTAAATAGGGACAGTTTTGATTTCATGTTGACTTCAAAATATGATGATTGCAATGATTATTTGTCTCTCCTCAGATCTGACGCGATATACTCTGCTTTATATGATGGCACGGGGGTGATTGAAATCCTTCGAGGACACGAGTTCCTCTCTCACCCCTTCGCCGTGTCTCTTTTTGGAGGGAACGTCTATTGGACCGACTGGAGGACCAACACATTAACCAAAGCCAACAAATGGACCGGAGCCAATGTGACCGTGATCCAAAAAACCAGTGCCCAACCCTTCGACCTGGAGATATACCATCCCAGCAGGCAGCCACAAAGTAAGAAACCATCTCGCTGTCTTTCAAAACTGTCTCGAGGGACTTTGAACAGATGATGATTTGAAGGCTCCATAGAACATAATGAGGGAAGTCTCTAGATTGAGCGAAGTTGTCATGTTGGATTAACAGCGTTCAAAGACCCAGTTTTGGCACATTCCCATTTCTCAATAGAAGATTTCAGGGACTAATTGGCTGCAAAGCTGTCTCGTCAAGAACTCCCTTGATTCCCATCAAGAATTCCCATCAATTCTGAAATATGAAACAGGCAGTCAAACACTACAAGTCACATTTCTGTTCTGACTTTCCTATTAAAGGCACAATATGTAAGATTTTTGGATATAAATATCCAAAAACCACTAAATCAATGTTATATATTTTGTTGACTTGTGTACTCACATTATGCCAAATTTTTCCAAGAATGTTTAAATCCAGCGAAATAAGTAATTTGAATCATGTAAGTGACCTAATAATGACATCATACCCACGTTACTCTCAATTTACTGTGAGTAAAGTTGATTTTACCATGCCTAATAACGATCTAGTTTCTCATAGTAGTGGCCGAGAGAACCCACAGAGTAGCATTACTGGTGCTGGTCATATAATTAGAATATCATCAAAAAGTCATATCATTGAAGCACTGACTCTAGCTGCAGTCCACTTTCTGTGAATCTCCCCCACATTTTTGAATGGGTTTTGTTTCACAATCCTCTCCAGGGTGCGGTTATCCTTATTGCTTGAACACTTTTTTTCTACCACATCTTTTCCTTCCCTTCGCCTCTCTAATAATGTGCTTGGACACAGAGCTCTGTGAACAGCCAGCCTCTTTTGCAATGACCTTTTGTGTCTTGCCCTCCTTGTGCAAGGTGTCAATGGTCGTCTTTTGGGCAACTGTCCAGTCAGCAGTCTTCCCCATGATTGTGTAGACAGAACTAGACTTAGAGACCATTTAAAGGCCTTTGCAGGTGTTTTGAATTATTTAGCTGATTAGAGTGTGGCACCAGGTGTCTTCATTATTGAACCTTTTCAAAATATTCACATTTTCTGAGAAACTGAATTTGGGATTATAATCAACAACATTAAAATAAATAAACATTTGAAATATACCCATCTGTGTGTAATGAATGAATATAATATACAAGTTTCACTTTTTGAATGGAATTAGTGAAATAAATCAACTTTTTGATGATATTCTAATTATATGACCAGTATCTGCATAACTTTCAATACACTTAAATGTATCTAATAAAATGTATTTATTTATTTATTGATTTATTGATTTATTTATTTATTTATTTATTCATTCATTCATTCATTCATTCATTCATTCATTCATTCATTCATTCATTCATTCATTCATTCATTCATTTATTTATTTAGGTCTCTTATTTATTTAAGGTGCTGCAAAAATCATCAAACACTTTTTTTCAATAGTAAGGATATTTTAAAAAAACAAACAAATAATCTTTACATTTTATGATACTGAGTGCTTATCCAAGCAAAAACTCAACACCATAATGCTAAAACAGTCACTAATGTGTTCGGAGTGTTTTTCGAGGGTTGCTAGGGTGTTTTTATTGGTTTCTAGTGCGTACTGGGTGGTTGCATACTGGCCCACCCCCAATGACCTCTGGGTAATTTCTTGTTGCACGCATCAGTTCAGTCAACACTGAAGATGCCATGAAATCTGTCCCTCCTTCTGTAACCCATTTTAATAAGCCTAATAGAATTTGTTCACCGTTTGGGCAATGAAGCACAAAAGAAGTGCCAAAAAACGCCCCATAAATAAAACACAATCGAATCAGCCCATGATGGCTGTCCAGCATTCTTTCCCTTGGGTGTGCATCTGCCAGATGTGGAAGAATCAGCCTTCTGTCAACACATCGAGCCTGGCATCATCCACCAAAGCAAAATTACACCCTTAATGGCGCTAAGAGGCTCTTTGTTAACTCATGACTCCAGATAAACACTCATAATGGGCTGGCGGAAATGTTCACACGGTGTTCCAGATTGTGATTGGCAGCTATAAACCTACAGTTTGGATGGAGGGATATGCCGCGCAGATGTGTTATGTTTTTTGTTTTGTTTTTTTTTTGTAAGATGGCGGGTCTGTTTTTTCATGTTCTGATTGAACTTTGAGGTAGTGAAAAAACCATGCAGTCCTTGAAAACGATGATGAAAGTGAATCTTCTCGAGTGAATCATTTTTAGAATAATATATTTAAACTTGCCTCTTGCTTTGAACCAGGTTGTTTTGAAATGTACTTCATAAGCTAGTTTAGAAATGTGTGTTTTTAAGTCAAAAGTAAGCTTATTAGATTGAAACATGTATAATTGTCTTTCTCACTTTCCTTGTTTCTTGTTGTTTGTCCCATTGCTTAACACCTGATTTATGTTGTTTTGTGATCTTGTTTATAGTGCTGGATTTTTTATTTGTTTTTGCTTTTATTTTTGCTGTTCTTGTTGCTTTTTTTTGTTTTGTTATGTTGTTGTTGTTATAAGGCTCGTCTCATCTTTATTTATTGTGTTAGCGTTTGACCTTTGAAGCACGGAAATGTGCTAAATAAATAAAATGCATTATTATTATTTTCCCAAACATTATGCATCTAGAACCCAGGCAAAAATTATTAAAAATATTAAATTTTCTTTTTATCCTTATCATTTTATCATTAAAATTGGACAGGTCCTTCTCAAAAAAATAGCATATTGTGATAAAAGTTCATTATTTTCCATAATGTAATGATAAAAATTAAACTTTCATATATTTTAGATTCATTGCACACCAGCTGAAATATTTCAGGTCTTTTATTGTTTTAATACAGATGATTTTGGCATACAGCTCATGAAAACCCAAAATTCCTATCTCAAAAAATTTGCATATTTCATCCGACCAATAAAAGAAAAGTGTTTTTAATACAAAAAAAGTCAACCTTCAAATAATTATGTTCAGTTATGCACTCAATACTTGGTTCGGAATCCTTTTGCAGAAATGACTGCTTCAGTGCGGCGTGGCATGGAGGCAATCAGCCTGTGGCACTGCTGAGGTGTTATGGAGGCCCAGGATGCTTCGATAGCGGCCTTAAGCTCATCCAGAGTGTTGGGTCTTGCGTCTCTCAACTTTCTCTTCACAATATCCCACAGATTCTCTATGAGGTTCAGGTCAGGAGAGTTGGCAGGCCAATTGAGCACAGTAATACCATGGTCAGTAAACCATTTACCGGTGCTTTTGGCACTGTGAGCAGGTGCCAGGTCGTGCTGAAAAACGAAATCTTTATCTCCAAAAAGCTTTTCAGCAGATGGAAGCATGAAGTGCTCCAAAATCTCCTGATAGCTAGCTGCATTGACCCTGCCCTTGATAAAACACAGTGGACCAACACCAGCAGCTGACATGACACCCCAGACCATCACTGACTGTGGGGACTTGACACTGGACTTCAGGCATTTTGGCACTTCCTTCTCCCTAGTCTTCCTCCAGACTCTGGCACCTTGATTTCCGAATGACATGCAAAATTTGCTTTCATCCGAAAAAAGTACTTTGGACCACTGAGCAACAGTCCAGTGCTGCTTCTCTCTAGCCCAAAAGTGTCTTGATCTGGGGAATGCGGCACCTGTAGCCCATTTCCTGCACACGCCTGTGCACGGTGGCTCTGGATATTTCTACTCCAGACTCAGTCCACTGCTTCCGCAGGTCCCCCAAGGTCTGGAATCGGTCCTTCTCCACAATCTTCCTCAGGGTCCGGTCACCTCTTCTTGTTGTGCAGCGTTTTTGCCACACTTTTTCCTTCCCACAGACTTCCCACTGAGGTGCCTTGATACAGCACTCTGGGAACAGCCTAATCGTTCAGAAATTTCTTTCTGTGTCTTACCCTCTCGCTTGAGGGTGTCAATGATGGCCTTCTGGACAGGGTCGGGTCGGCAGTCTTACCCATGATTGCCGTTTTGAGTAATGAACCAGGCTGGGAGTTTTTAAAAGCCTCAGGAATCTTTTGCAGGTGTTTAGAGTTAATTAGTTGATTCAGATGATTAGGTTAATAGCTCGTTTAGAGAACCTTTTCATGATATGCTAATTTTTTGAGACAGGAATTTGGGGTTTTCATGAGCTGTATGCCAAAATCATCAGTATTAAAACAATAAAAGACCTGAAATATTTCAGTTGGTGTGCAATGAATCTAAAATATATGAAAGTAAAATTTTTATCATTACATTATGGAAAATAATGAACTTTATCACAATATGCAAATTTTTTGAGAATGACCTGTATTTGTTTAAAATTATGCTGTGTTTTTTAAAAGTAATTACGTAAGTACTACAGAATTATATCATTCATAAATGTTATAAAATTGATGAGCTTTAGACTAAACAATTTCTAATAAATGTAAATAAACTTTTCTGCTTGTTCCTGCTCTTGGCTGTTTGTCCTGTGGCTTAACCCTGGCCTACCATGATAGTAGTTGAACAGAATCAGGGTTACAGGATTAGTTTCGAGTTGACAAGACCAATCCAATCTGGCTTTGTTGGTACCATGACGCTGATCATCAACTTTCTCTGTCAAGTCAGGCTTTGAGACATCAGTAGTGAACTGCCAAATCACATTCTGGGAAATAGTAAAACTAGTGAAAATAGTGATTCATTTCTATTCTGTCTTCTGGAGAATATTACGAAATTGAAAAATATTAAGAATTCGCTGTCTGTGAAAGAGGACAAATAAAATAAAAAATCTTGCTATATCAGTCCAAGTAAATGTTGTGAAGCTATAGGTATAGAAAGCACTGGCCATTTAAGCTCACAAGTAGTCATTTGTTAGCCTTATCTATTGATTCCAAAACTTATTTATATTTATATGTATTAATGAATTAATTTAAAGTGCTTAGTAATAATTAATAAACTACAATTGTACTTTACATAAATAATATCTAAATCATACAAAATTCTTTTTTCTTTTCTTTTCTTTTTTTATTAGACTGTTTCACAGCCTTATGGTAAAGGCCCCTGATTTATTTTGTTTTATGATCCTGCAGTGTTGGATTTTAATTTTAAATTTTAAATGTTCTTTTGCTTTTATTTTTTGTTCATGTTGCTTTTGTTTAGTTTGTTTTGTTTTGTTTTGTTGTCTTATCTTTATTCATTTTGTTAAAGGGCTTGGCATTTGAAGCACTGAAAGGTGCAATATAAATACAGTTGTTATTTTACAATTGTTATTATTTTATTTTATTTCATCTGTTTTGTATGTGGTGTATTGTGCTAATATATAATTAATTTGTTGTGTTCTTGTTGCTTTTGTTTCACCATTTTTTTTTAGTTATTTCTTATCTTTTTTTGTTTTGTTAAAATGTCTTTGACAATTGAATCACTTTGAACTGCCTTTTATGTCTGAAAGGTGCTATATAAACAAAATGTATTATTATTATTATTATTATTATTATTATTATTATTATTATTATTATTATTATGAAAGCTCACAAATGTTGTGATTTTATTTTTTAAATAACATTCTTACATTTTTTCCAACTAATTATTGAAGTTAATAGTTAGTGCAACACAATAATGAATTGATACATTTAATTTATAGATTTGTAGATTTTAGAATTTTCCTTCCGTTTTTTTTTTGTGCCCGCTCTGTTTTTGTCCTGTGGCTCAGCACCTGCTTTTATTCTGTTTTGAGATTTTGTTTATAGCTCAGGATGTCTGTTCTGTGTCGGTTTTCATTACCCGTCTGCATCTGAAAAGGCTGGCCCGCATCTCTATCGGTTTTCATGTGTCAGAATAGCTTAGCGAGAGTGGCATAGAGATTACTGTATTCATTAGGCCTGAAATGACTGCTTTTTATGGACTTATTTATGCGTTTTTTTTAGTTACGTGTGTGTTTTAGGGTCCCATTTAGAGTTGTGGTGTAACAACCTTGCTCTGAGCAAGAACAAACCCCGGGATTGTTGGGTAGGGAATAAGGGGCCTAATTACTCAGCACAGCATCCACATATCCCACTTGATAAGCAGAGAGCTTTTGGTTTTCAGTTCTATGTGCATAAATGCAAGCCGCATTGCATAATAACTAGTTGAAGAAATCCTAAAAGACTCACAGATCAATCATTAGCCAGGAGAATGAAAAATAAATGTAATGTATGCACAATGTATACTCTGATGTTATTTTATTAATGTTTTTTTTAAAATCTCTTTTCAGCTTCTAATCCATGTGATGGTAACAAGGGAAGGGGCCCATGTTCTCACCTCTGTCTTATAAATTATAATGGCTCTGCGTCTTGCTCCTGTCCACATCTCATGAAACTGTCGGCCAACAACCGAACCTGCCAAGGTGAGCTCAAGCTGTCTTCTTGGCTGTAGATCTCCCTTGTAGTACGTGTATAAGGGAAACTGGTCTATTTAGCGCAATAGGGAATTTTGATAGAGTCAATTATTTTACGGCCGAGCAAATTACTCTTCCAGCGAGCTATCAGCTATGCAGCGGTCATAAATATCCACACAATACTGAAGCACTATTTAACAGTCAGGTAACATAGATCAGCAGTTTAAGACGATATATATTTGTAAGCACATAACACAAGGGCACTCATCTTTACAAATGAAACTTTATTGATTACTTTAACACATAAAACTAACATCTAACACACACACACACACATTCACACAAGTTGCAGAAATAAGGAAAGTGAGGAAAGGATGAGCTTTAAGACAGTGAAATGATGAAATCTCAAGTTTCTAGCAACACTCAAAAAAATGACTTGTTGGATTTACTTTAAAAATATGTGGTAAAGGGTTGCACGCAACTATATTGAGCAAATTTTTGCAAATAACAATTTAGTTATATGAACAAAATAATTCAAGTAAAGCTGGCACAATTTCTTTGAGTAAATACAAACCATTTGAATTTGTTACATAATTTTAATTAAATTCTAAATTAACTCATTGGACAAACTAAAAATATTTAATTGAGAGCAGGAATTCCATCCAATGAATTTGTATGTAAGTGCCCACAGCCTAAACACACACACTCTTTTGTATAATGGTAACCACAAAATTACAAAAACTCCTCAATGTCCAACATAACTGAACATTAAACACTAACATACACTAATAACATCTTTATCTTTACTGAAAAACACATAAATAACACTTTAATCCATACATTTTCTCTCCTAGCGCAGTCCCTTGCAAAGCATTCTGGGAACTACAGATCCACTGCCCAGTTAGTTATGTCAGCACAAATATTTCATGTAGTTTTAACGGAAATTATTAAGTAAACTTTAGTTTGAAATATATTAGGCTGATTGAACACAAACATATCTAATTTAAATTAAGTAAAGTAAACATAATTTAAATGTGTCTTATCATTTTTTGATTGAAAAAATTATTGTATAACACATGACCTAAATGAACCATCAATCATTAATTTAACCCTCCCATCGTTTCTTAGGCGGGTTATTAAATTTCATATCAATGCACCATTGCAGTTGAACTCTGGAGATTACTTACGTTTATGTCTCGCATCTTCTTTGAATGGGGATTCCCTCCTTTTTGTTCCTGGCTGCAGAGGGGTTACCAACACTGTAAAAAATAAAATTAAAAAAAAAGTTGAGAAAAGTTTAAAGTTGGGGTAAGTGCTATCTGGAAACCGTTGTTGATATTTCAAATCACCAAAACAAACACGCCCCTACCCCCAAAAGGGTCTCGGCCCTATTTTGATAGCGCCGCCCCACACATACGTAACCCAGGCAACGACTATGACAGAATCTGAGTGTAATTTATCCAGGTCGAATATTCAATGAAAAAGTCATCCCTTCCATCACAAAAACACAAACTAGTTCTCATGAACAACTCGATAGTACACAAGCTAGTCCAGCTAACGGCACAATTATGACAGGATTAGGATTATATAGATCATAAAAAGAGGAAACAAACATATATTAGGAGTATAATATCTTACTTGGAGGATTGTGACTTGTATTGTGTGAGCTGACTCTTGAAACATACAGTGAGGAGATTGTTAGATGCTCCATACGGTGTGGAAATGAACGGTTCTTTATTATCGCTGAAGGGAGCCACAGTACGATCGCAAATGGACAAACAAGTGAACATGACACATGAGCATATTCAAGCAAAAAGCAGCATATATTAGTTCTCGGCTAATGTCCGTCATGTGTGACTCGTCACTCGTGTGTTTTGAATAATGACGTTGAGCCTCTCTTCTCACCATCAATAGTAGACACGCCCCTTACCTGCTGATTGGCTACAAGTTTGTTATTCCACTCGGCCCGAGTCCTTTTTCTAAAACGGTTTTGAAATAACACTTACCCCACCTTTAAGGCAACCAGCTGCAGAACATTTTTCTCAACTTAGGGTCAATAGTTGTACAAACTTTGAGTTATCGCAACTTTTTTCATGTTAAATAGTTGAATAAACCTTAAAAGCTGAATCTGTCATACAAATCATACATTTTTTACAGTCAGGTTACCAATCCAGGTTGATTCGCTGACGGCCTTGTCATGTCTTTGATCAACCTCTTGAGAAGCCGATCACGTGGCGTGTTGGCGGATGGATGGAAAGTATTGTGGATGTTGTTTGGAGTTGAAGCACGCTTTTCCGTAGAATCGTTCATTGAAACTTTGCAGCAAAACTTAAAGCTACACTATGTAACTTTTCTGTCCGCTAGAGGTCGCTTATTCAAAACAAAGGCGTAGTTTGATGACTCCAAGTTTAAGCGCAGAATCTTGGGACATGTGGTCTTCACCTCAAAGCCGGTGGAAAAGAATCGGGATAGGACTCGGGAAGAAATCATGTTCATTGATGTGATAATTAAAGCTGCTGTCCGTAACTTTTTTGTGTTCAAGATTTACAAAAATTATATAATGAGAATGTACAACATGATCTGCCATAGACATAAACAGAGAGAAGAAGCTCCGGCTTTAATGTTCTTCCGCAAGACGCTTGCAGTTCTGTTTATTAACCACTAGGGTGCAAAAAGTTACGGACTGCAGCTTTAACGTAGCAGAGTAGAAGTATGAAACAGAGCAGGACTGAGTGTTGAGGGAGCTGAGCAAGGCCGCTGGAGCGATTAAAGCGTAACACACGGTTCGAGAGCAGCGGGACTTTTATTATGACGGGCCACAGTCGCCGACTACATTTCTGCTTTTTTAGTCATGAGTATGAGGTAACGCAGCTCTGTTTATCATATCAGATACATTTAAGTGCGTTTAAAATGATGTTATGACATTACTCTGTGCGTTCGCTCAGCGGCTGCTGTGACACTTGTTCACACTGATAATAGTAAAGCGTTTCTGACAAATAAAACGGGTAACGCAGATATGACGCAATAGACAAGCGACTCACTTAGTTGTCCCGTTTCCTTAGTTAAAATATACATTTTTTTTAATACAAATCCTACATAGTGCACAAAACTCACGTGGTCTTACATGTCTTTTTACATGGCAATGTCTAATATGCAGAATGTTTAATGTACAATGTGAGATTTTTTGATTTTTTTTTTTTTAATCAAACTTTTTCACATGAATACATTGCTAGGTGGGCATTTTAGGCAAGAAGAATTCACACACACTGATTCTTTAAGGCACAATAAGGCACAGGTTGCACATTTACAATAAAGGTTTCTTCATAAAAATGTGTGATCCAATTGAATGGAAGCAGAATGTCTGATATTGGAATAATTATAGCGTGTATCAGGAGACTTACGTGACCTACCTAAACTCATTACAGACTGAAATGGAGATCTCTCTTTAACGGCTGCCCCAGAGATCTCTCTGGAGGTCAAGAAAGGAGAATTTACAGTATGAGTCCTTTGAGCTTTATGTCTTTGTAAGGACACTCAATTCCCCTTATTATATTTGTCCCGTTAACTGATTTAGGTCATATTTTTTACTCATGGCGATACTAGAGACGGAGAAACTGAATTAAATTGAGAATGAATTTGAACTGAATGATATATTTATGTCCCTCAACAGTTGTGAAGAAATTTCTGTTATACGCTCGGAGAACGGAGATTCGAGGAGTGGACATAGACAACCCGTACCTCAACGTCATCATGGCCCTCACTGTACCCCATATTGATGACGTCACGGCGATGGATTACGATGCCATAGACGAGAGGATTTACTGGGCTGATGTGAAGACCCGAACTATCAAACGGGCGTTCATTAATGGAACCAAACTGGAAACAATCATGTCTGGAGGTACATTGCTGCACATTTTGCCAGTTACATCATCACACAGTTCAAATTGCTTTTCATTTTCCTAAATATATATATATATATATATATATATATATATATATATATATATATATATATATATATATATATATATATATATATATATATATATATATATATATATATATATATATAATTTATTTATTTAACATATAATATTTAATACATATTTGCATGTACATACTACATTTATACTTAAATAACTTATACACATACATATTTTATTTATAAATATAACATATTTTTCTTAAACATATACATGTATGTGTGTATTTATTTATATATACATAATTATCATACACAGAACACAAACGTTTTTTTTTTGTGGATGTTATTGATCACGATTAATCTATTGCCCAGCACATACATATATATATTTAAGAAATATTTGCATATATTTCTTAAATAAATACATGTATGTGTATGTATTAAATATACATTAAAAAATTATATGCGGTACACACACATATATTATGTAAACAATCTTTTATTTTAGATGTGATTAATCGATGTGACAGCACTGATTATTATATTATATTATATTATATTATATTATATTATATTATATTATATTATATTATATTATATTATATTATATTATATTATATATTGCCTTGTTTTATTAGGTTAAAACATGAAAGGAGTAGATTATTATATGCAGATTATTAATTTATTATATTTTATTATATTATATTTTATATGTTATTATTTCCCATCTCGTCTTTACATTTGTTCATTACATCTGTGTGTGTATGTATATATAATATAGTTTTTATTTTTTTTAATATTTAATTTTTTACATTGTTCTTCTTTAACTTTAACCTTTTCAATTATATACATGTATATTTTGCTGTTATACTGTTTAACTTGATGAAAAATGCACATTATTTATTGATAATATCTGTATTTACAGACCTATCCAACGTCCGTGGCCTGGCTATTGATTGGCTGTCCAGAAACATGTACTGGATGAGCTCAGACAACGACGAGACCCACATTAACGTCGCCCGTCTTGACGGATCCCTTAAAACCACCGTCGTTCACGGCATGGACAAGCCCAAGTGTCTCGTCGTGCATCCGTCTAAAGGGTAACGTAGCAAAAACCATGCCTAACAATTAACCGAATCAGTAATGAAAAAGGTATGGGCCTGCGTGTCGCTGAATAGCGCTATCCTATTTTTATTAATAAGTAATTGCACGCTTCCGTCGAAATGTCACCTTTCGTTACCTTCAGTGCTGCATGTAAGACACATCAGTTAGAAAGCTAATTACTGAACAGGTCTCTGTTTATATTCAGTGTGCACAATTAACTAAAGTTATTAGAGTCATTTTCTGGGAGTTGATTAAGACTGACAAATTGTTATATAGCCATGAAAACTCTTTAACGATGCCAAACTGCTTGTCAGCCAATCAGAAATGCAAATGTATCTTACCCTTGTTGGACTAGTCAGTGACAGCTCTTTAATTAGCATACATTATGATTCCAGACATGCAACCTAATTAAAAATGGAGCCAATTCCTCACACAATTGTTTGCATGGGATTTAATATAGTGCAGTTCTGTAATCCAGTGATGGATTTTAAGCACGGTACAGTGAGCATGTTGTTTTATTTTGTTCCTCGATATCTCTCGTGATCTGCGCCCCTCGGGTCACATTATTTTCCGCCAGCTGTCTGCTGGTTTTAGCTTCCGACCCTGTCGACATTTCTGAAAGTCATCTGTCAGGCAGGTTCATGCGCGCTATCAAGATGTATGAAGGAGTTAGCGGCGGCTTTATTTGATTGTTTTGTGCTCTGTGGTGGTGATTGTGAAGATTGTGCTCTTTTCTACCTCCCCGACCTTCACACGGGTCACATTCCTTAAAACGAAAAGAGGCCCATCCTTCATCTTGAAGACTCATCCATCTCTCTGAATGTATTTTGTTTTGTTGTGGTCTACAGGAAGATGTTCTGGATGGACGGTGGCACGATAAATATGGCCAACATGGATGGCAGTAACCTCAAGATTTTGCACCAGAACCAGAAAGAGCCTGTTGGTAAATTCAAGTTCCAAAGCCTAATGTAGTGAGCTGCCTACTTAGATAGTGTTTTTAAGGCATTGTAGATGCACTGCCAGATTGGCAAACTAATTATGGCTCCTGCTGCTGCAGCTGAGCAAGTATGGACTTACTACTGCTGATAGATACACATGAGCATGTTAGATATGCTGCTGCTGCTGCATAAATAGACACAAACAAAAGTTCCTACCCATGAAGCAGAACTATTGTGGTATATGGTAAAAAAAAGGGGGCTATGCTTTTCCTGTTCCTCTAGCATTATTTTAGATCATAGCACTAGCTGCACTTTGCTTTGTTTTTTTCCCTTGTTTTGCCTTGCTTTATGTTTTTAATTTGAAAACAACATAGAGCAAGGCTTTAACAACACTAGCCTTAACTACTATGTACTAACATTGTTACATGATACAATGCCCTTATTGTGTACATTCATGTTTTTACATTGCACTTACATGTAAAAAAAATGCCTGCATGTAATTACGTCTGTAATTAATTTCTGTAGTTACATTTGTAATTGTTGGCACTTCCCTTACATCTACTCTACCCTTAAACTGACCCACACCACCACACCTGTCCCTAACTCTACCTGTATCCACCTCAATATCAGCGAAAGTGTTTTGCAATACAATTTGAACACAGTAAGTACATTGTACTTATTTTTTGATGTAAGTACATTGTACTTAAGGCCACCTAATATAAAGTGGGACCCTAGCTTGTTTTGTTTTTTTGTTTTGCAAACACCATCGAGTATCTGTTTTGTTTCGTTTTGCTGTTTTAATTTATTTTTTTATTTGCAAACACAATTAACTAGCAACATTAGCTTGTTGTGTTTTGCAGACACCTTCGATTATCTGTTTTGTTTCGTTTTTGCTGTTTTGTTTTTTTATTTAAAAAAAATAACTAGCAAAACTAGCTTGTTTTGGTTTTGTTTTGTTTTGCAAAGACCATAGATGTTTTAGTTTTTTTCTCTGTTTTGTTTTTTATTTGCAAATACAATAAACTAGCAACACTCGCTTGTTTTTTGTAATTTGCAAACAAAACTAGGCATTAGCAACACTAGCTGATTTTGTTTTGTTTTGTTTTGCTTAGTTATTTTTATTTTATTTTTTGCTTAGTTTTGTTTGTTTCTTTGCTCTGCTTTTTTCTGATTGGCTCTTCTTTGTTGTATTTTGTACTTACAAAACTTTTGTTGTATTTACAAACCCCATATAGTAGCTGTTTTTGTTTTTGTTTTGTTTTGTTTTGCTTTGCTTTGTTTTTCTTTGATTTGTCTTTCATTTGCAAGCATCGTAGTCACTGTTTCACAACTAAGGCATTAGCAACTGTTTTTTTGTTTTGTCTTTGCTTAGTTTTTTTTTTTTTTTTGCTTAGTTTTGTTTGTTTTTTTGGCTCTGCTTTGTTTCTTAATTACTCTGCTTTATTATGTTTTGTCTTTCATCTACAGACCTCATAGAATAGCTGTTTTGTTTTGTTTTGTTTTGTTTTGTTTTGCTTTGCTTTGCTTTGCTTTGCTTTGCTTTGCTTTGCTTTGCTTTGCTTTGCTTTGCTTTGCTTTGTTTTGTTTTTTGTTGTTTTGCTTTGATTTGTCTTTCATTTGCAACCGTCATAGTCACTGTTCACCAACTAAGGCATTAGCAACACTAGCTGTTTTTTGTTTTGTTTTGCTTAGTGTTTTTTGTTTTGTTTTGTGCTTTGCTTTGTTTTGTTTTGCTCTGCTTTGTTTCTGGATTACTCTGCTTTGTTGTATCTTGTCTTTCATCTACAAACCTCATAGAATAGCTGTTTTGTTTTGCTTTGCTTTGTAGTATTTTGTCTTTCATTTACAAACACAATAAACTAATTACTTTTTTTCCTTTCTTTGATTTGATTTTAGGTTTTATCTGTGCTGTTTTCATTTGCAAAAATATTTAATAAACCTATTGTTTCTGTTTCAAACAATCTATTTAACATTAGCAAAATTACATGGCAATGTGTACATGCACAGACTGTAAGTGCATGTGAGAATAAGAGCACCATTAACTCATCCTTTCTCTAGGCCATGTCTTTTTAAATTATTATATCTATAGTAATTTGGTCTGAGAAGTAGCCCAAGGTAGTATTGTTAGAGCTCTCTGAGATGTTCCCTGTTTTCCCCTCAACTCATAATTAAAACAAAAATATCCTTCACTCGCAGTACATGTGATTATGGCCTGAGCCAAATCTTAAGTAGCAGCGGTTATCATTATGATGTGAAGGAAGGATTATTGAGAATGAAGGAAATAAAAATGGGAAAACAACCTTTTTGTACACTGTTTATATGGTGCCACAAATAAACATGCTTTGCCATAGGGGACATTTTAAATAAAATGAGATTTAAAATAACCAGACACATTTAGCAGGCAACGATGTGTGTTGATATTTATGAGATTGTTGATTTTCTCTCTTTTTTTATTTGATCATAAATACAGTAAAACAGTAATGTTTGGAATATTATTACAAATTAAAATAACAGTTTTCTTTTTTAATATATTTTAAAATGCATTTAAAAATATATTTTGTTGTTTTGCTTTGTTTTGTTCTGTTCTGTTTTGTTTGTCTTTTGTTTAGTTTTTTTTGTTTTGTTTTGGCTTTACTCTGTTTTGTTTGTTTTGTTTTGGCTTTGCTCTTTTTTTGGCTTTACTCGGTTTTGTTTGTTTTGTTTTGGCTTTACTCTATTTTTTTGGGCTTTACTCGGTTTTGTTTGTTTTGTTTTGGCTTTACTCTGTTTTGTTTTGGCTTTACTCGGTTTTGTTTGGGCTTTGCTCTGTTTTGTTTTGTTTTGTTTTGTTTTGTTTTGTTTTGTTTTGTTTTGTTTTGTTTTGTTTTGTTTTGTTTTGTTTTGTTTTGTTTTGTTTTGTTTTGTTTTGTTTTGGCTTTGCTCTGCTCTGTTCTGTTCTGTTCTGTTCTGTTCTGTTTTGTCTTTCATGTGCAAACACCATGAAGTAACTGTTTTGTTTTGCTTTGTTTTGTTTTGGCTTTGCCCTGTTGGGTTCTGTCTTTCATTTGCAAACACCACAGAGTAACTGTTTATTTTTTTTATTTTTTTTTGGCTTTTCTCTGTTTTGTTTTGTTTGTTTTGTTTTGGCTTTGCTCTGTTTTGTTTGTTTGTTTTGTTTATGCTTTGCTTTGCTTTGCTTTGCTCTGCTGTGTTTTGTTTTAGCTTTGCTTTTTCTCTGTTTTGTTTTGGCTTTGCTCTGTTGTGTTCTGTCTTTCATTTGCGAACACCATAAAGTATGGTGCTTAATTTTGTAGAAACATATTCTGTGAGTAATAGAACATTCCATTGAGCAATGATTATGCTTACATGAACAGCATGTTAGCACATACTTTTTATTTTTGAATGAGCAACCTCTTTAAATGTTTTCACATCATCTTTGTGCTGTTTAGGTTTGTCGATTGATTACTCGGCCAACAAGCTGTACTGGATAAGTTCTGGAAATGGAACCATTAATAGATGTAACCTGGATGGGAGTGGCCTGGATGTGATTGACAGCTTGAAAAAAGAGCTACGGAAAGCCATGGCATTAGCAGTGATGGGTGAGTGAAGGCTGTTTTCATCAGCATTAATTTAGTAAGGTTAATTATAACCAAACAAATAATGGAGCTATTTAATTAGTATGGTGATAGACAGTATAAATGGTTTCTAAACAGTGGCGTATGAGTGATAAGGAATACTTTTTTATGCTGAATGTGGGCTCCAGGGTTTTTGTTAAAGCCTAATTGTGGAGCTGTTTTAGCACACTGCAATTACAAATCAATTGAGGGAGATTGTTGTTTCCAAAGGGTTTGAATTGCACTATTCATGTTCTGACATGTTTTTTTTTTTTTCTTGAACTTTGATGACTCAAGACTTTTGATGTCACAGCTGTGTTTGCTGATTGTAGCAGCTCTGCCGGTTTTGAGACTTGGCCAAAGACAGATATTAATTTGTTCTGTCGTCTTATGTGTGCCTTCTGACTCACGGGTGGGTTTCAGTATAAATCCTAAAGATTTATTATGACTTTTACATTTATTCATTTAGCAGGTGTGAATGAAAATTATTGACAGTAAAGATTTGATGTTCCTCATTCTCTCTTTATAAAAATGTCTGCTAAATGAGCAAATGTAAATGTAAAATGGTGTTCAACTCATTTAACGTGTAATGCGGCTTATTCCTAAGTGACACTGAAAATCCAGCTGCAAATAATGTAGAACGCACTTGATTTTATTAGTCTGGATTTGACTGGACCTATAAGAAGTGAAGATATGTTTGGGAAATTATATTTTTGAGATACTTCTGGAATCCTTGATTGGTCAATCTGCTGTTAAATGTATTTTTTTTTAAATAGCTAGATGTTTTGTTTTTCTTTTGCTTTGCTTTGCTTTTGTTTTGTTGTTTTCTTTATTTTTTTGTTTTACTTTGAATTTAGTTTAGTTTTTCTTTATTTTGTTTTGCTTAGCTTTACTTTTATTTTGTTTAGCTTTTTCTTAAGATTTTTTGTTTTGCTTTTGTTTTTCTTAGTTTTTTGCTTTGCTTTTGCTCTGCTTTTTCTTAATTTTGTTTTGCTTTGCTTTATATTATACTATAGCTTCTTTTTACTTTTTTTGTTTTGCTTTGGTTTATTGTTTTTTTTATCTCCAATTTGCAATGCAACTGCTTTTTTCTCTCATAATCACAGATTTTAAACTTCTATTTGTCCGTTTATTTGGTATATAGTCATGTCACAAGTAGAATATTTTCAGGATGTTACAAGGCCACTCTGACTGGTTTATTGACACTTTACTAGTTTCCATTAGCTAACATCAGTTAAACCATTAACTAAAAATAACAAGCAATGAGCAATACATCGTCTTAATTTATACATCTTTGTTAATGTTAGTTAATAAAAATACAACTGTTCATTGTTAGTTCATTTTAAATCAGTTTCATTAAATATTAATTACATATGCAAATTTTAATTTGAAAATTAACAGTAACTTTAAGATGAATAAATTCTTTAGCTTTTGTTTGTTTTTCATTGTTTCTTCAGATTATCTAATGGAACTATACTTTAAGGTTTTACCAGTTTGTTTTACCATAAACAAGGGCAAAATGGCTAGCATAAAAGAGCATTTCATAGGTGGAAAATGTTACATTTTCATAAAACATTATCCAAACTTTTTTTCTCTCTGTAAAGTGCACTGCTGTATTGTGGATAAAGCGAGTGACCCTGTTAACTTTATTACTATGTATACTTAGTTTGGATGTCATATTGTCTTTAAAGAAGACAATATCACTTTAATATGTTTAAATTTTATTGTCTTTTATTTACATAAAGAAACTCGATGAAGCACTTGCATATTTGCCCCTCTTGTTTTCGGGATTTCATTTGTCCGACCTGTTGCGTAACTCTGTTGAAAAGGGTTCTGGGAGCACGGTGCCCATCTTTCATCATTTGTGGATTGACGTTAATCTCTTTATGAGTGAAACAGCTGGTTCAAAACCAGAGGCTTATCAGCTAAAGACATCGATTGTCCTGTTTCAAATATCTCACCTTCAGCTTTCAGGAGATAAAACGTCCTGACTTCCCAGGGAGAGAAGCTCTGGAAGCATTTTAATTAGGCCTAACAAATCATTTTTGAGGTTTGTGGTGGTATCCTGATAGGTAGAAATTCATCTTTATTTTTGGTAGATATTGAATCATGGTATGTGTCTGACAGTGTTTTTTTTTTTTTTTAAACAAATGGCTTGAAATGTAACTCATCCAATTAGATTTTAGAATGTTTAAATATACAATATATGTTCAATTATACATTTATGTATGCAAGTATTTTACATACAGTATGATTCACTGCAATATCCAATCATAGGAATCACTACATGGTTTTGTAATACATTAATACTTTTTTATTACATTTCCTTGAAACAGCTATATTGTGAAATGTAATTTTAAAGCCATGCCAATTATAACTCATTTAATTTAACTTATTCCACCCACGCCTATTTCACAGTAGGAGAGCCTGTGTAATATTTTGTACAATGAACCTGAGGTAAAAGATCTTGAATCTTAAGTACTGTGTAGCAGTTAAATCATCTCCCCAGCCAAGTCCATCACTAACTTTAATAAAATGCAATTGGAATGCCAAACATGCCGAATGGGATGGTATTATTCGATTAAACCCTGAGGAACAACCTGTTCTCGCTTCTACTTTATCATCTTCTCAAAGCCTCTCACAATCAGATACGGACGTTGGCAACTGCTAATACAATCAGACTTAACACTATCTCAGCAAACAGAGGCTATGAGCTGGTAATGGAGCGATGGTTGAGAAGTGTGCTCTCTGGTTAGCCACACCGAACACTGTTTATTCCCCTCATTTATGTAGAGCTGTATATAACTCCCTTGTAATGTAGAGCCATATATCAGAAGGCACATACACATTTTTGAATCAAACAAGACGGAAACCAAGAAATCATACAGCAGAGAAATTTGTGTCAGACTGACACGTCGTTTCTCTGTCTCTCACTTTATTTCCACCTTTCTTTTTATATTCTGTTCTGTCAGATGAAACAACCGGACCTCGTCCGATACATTCTGGGTTTCTCGTCTCATGGAGATTTGATTATTACACGCGTTTGTTTAATATTAATGTCTAATTAACCCCGTTTTTTTTTTTTTTTTTTTTCAACCGTCCCGGGAGTAAAGAAACTAGTAAAGAGAAAATGAATTATTAATGACTTCCATTTTCATTTTGTCTTTATATGACAAATCTATTTAGTCTTCCACTTGAAGAACTTTTGGACCTTATTTGGGAAGTATTTAATGTGTTGAATGAAAATGAGGGAATAAAAGTGACTTTACTTTTATGTAAGATGAATGTCGACAGATTCAGTGGACGGAAGTACATTATTTTTTGTCCTTTAAATCACAATATCCATTTCTGCAGGAAATTTAATGGAAAAAACAACAATATCAAAAAATGAGCCATGAGCTTTTGCAAAAGCTCATTTTGCTTTTAGCAAATGAGCTTTTAGTGAAAAAGTAAGTGCACCCCATTCACATTTGGACTTATTGAAACTAGAACTTGTAGAAACTGTCTGCATTCAATTGACCTTTGTGAAAAGTAAGTGCGCCTTTATATTTATCGGTTTTAGCTAATTTTGACATTTAGTTTCGATTGTTTTTGATCTTGTTACCGTATTCGTGACCAACGGTTTATAGTGATCTGCTAGTTTGTGCTAGATTGTAATTTTAGATGGTATAGGGGTGTACTTACTTTTCCACACAAAATACATTGGTGTTTCAGTTTACTTAATCTGTACAAATCATTTCAAAATGTACATTTAGGGGCAGATTTATTAAACAGGGCAAATTAGCGTTAGAACGCAATTCCATAAAAGCACAGATGAGAGAGGACAGGTAATAATTGCGCAAACACCAGTAAATTGGCGAGCACAAACCTTAGTAAATCACCTTGCATGAATTATTTATATACTCTCCTCCCATAAATGTTGCGCCTGAAAGGGAAACTCCTACAAAAACATATGCAATAAGGTCAGCAGAAAAAATAACCCTGTTCCACCCCTTCTCAGCGTTAATGTATCACTGCGCGTCTTTAGTAAATCCTCACAGTAGTTTTTTTTTTTTTTTTTTAATGGCAAAAGAGGCTTCGCGGTGCCGCAAACTGTTAGCAAATCTTGCCCTAGAAGTATAATCTTTTTGATTATATTGCATTTTATTGCATTTCCCTTTTAACATTTGTTTAATGAAAATTTCTACACATCCAGCCTTCATTTGCATCAAATTAAATATGTACCCTAACTCCATTCAGGAACGTTCTCCACCATAGAGCATCCAAACGATCCTCCGCTGTGCCCTGCGTGAAGTATACACTAAGACTGTTCTCCGTAATTCATTTTCCCTGGGCTTGTGTCTGCCAACGGCTGATAGCTTCAACTCAGGCCGGGCACTAAGAATAGTCCTGCTTGCTTTTGGCGTCTGTATGTAATCCATTCAGGGCTGCCAGGGGACTAAGATGCGGCTGCTCGCACCTATGGGATTCGTAAGTGCTGAGAGGGTGTGTAGAGCAGAGGTACGGCGGTGTGGTTTGGCACCAGGGGACGTCTCCTCCTTCAATCTTAGACACGACTCGCGAGTAATACGGGCAAAGGAATGTGTAGCTCGTCGTGAGCGGTTCGGGTCACGGGGGAAAGGGATGTTGGGAGACTGCGGCACACTTGCATTCCTTTTTATGATGTGTAATCACGGACGGTGTGTGAGCAGCGAGGCCTGGATGTTTTCCTCTGTGTTGTACCATTTCTTAAAGGCTGAGTTGACACGCTATAGGGCTTAGTGGATTTGCAGTGTGCTGTCCGCAGCAAAGAAATACAGCATGGACAAAAACACATCAGTAAAGAAGTTCAATTTCATCCCAGTTCAGTTTCAGAGTGGATAAGTTTGAATAAATAAAAAAAATGGTAAGAAGTACTATTTTTCCATGCAGCCATAACCAACTATTTAAACAGCATTTATTTTTATTTTTATAATAAACATGCATGGCTTTATATGACCCTTTGTTAACTGACAGGGTAAAAACATTTCTTATTATTTAAATTAGATTATTTGAACACATTTATTTTTAATATATATATTATTATTATAGTTTTTAAATAATAAATATTACTAATAATAGTAATTTAATAATAATAGTAATTTATTATAAAAAGTAATACAATAATAAAATATTGTTGCATTTGGTTATTTATATTGTTAAAATAAAAATAAAAATATTCCTTCAGAAATTATTTTGTTGTGTTTGTTTTCAAACAGGTTTCCTTTCATCTTCCATTGGTTTATCAAACAGATAGTCCCATCCCAAATCCATGCTGTTGGTTAATATATATATATATATATATATATATATATATATATATATATATATATATATATATATATATATATATATATATATATATATATATATATATATATATATATATATCTCCAGCTTGTTCAAACACATTTTTTTCTCTAGGTGGGAAGTTATGGTGGGCGGACGATGTTCTCGCTCAGCTGGGGACCGTTACCAAGCGGGACGGTAAAAACCTGACGGTTCTTCGGAACAAGACCACGGGCGTGGTCCACATCAAAGTGTATGACAAAGACAGTCAGAAAGGTAAAAAGAAGTATATCTCTGAATGTTTTGTCTCAAATAAAAACTTTACAAGAGTGATTAAGATCACATCTGTTTTTCTTTTAAAGCGAAAAAGAAATCAAGAAACAATAACCAGCAATATCAAGGGTTCCCACACCTTTTGATCACTGAATTCCCTTTATTGACATTTTAAACTTGTTTCTTATATTTTATGTATGGATAATAGGGGTGGGCAATATACCACTAGTCACGATTAAGCAGTAGACATTTGTCAAACGCTTAAGATTTTGGATTTTGGCCTCTTTTGCAGTAATTCTCACATGATGTGGGCTGTCACACAATCATATTATTTGAATTCGTCTCTAAGTATTGCGATTTTAAAACATGTGATTTTAGACCGTTGAAGCGCAATGAGCTGTCAACGAGAGATGCATGCACATAAAGCCGCTTCTCATAGAGTGTGTGAGTACTGACCTAAGTTTTTTTAATGCCTAATTGGGATCGAATGCTTAAATACATGTGCTTGTGTGTCAAAATGATCGTCTTTGCAATCATTTAAGTCTTAACTGAGCGTAAAGAGATCAGAAAGAAAGCACACGTGAACTGGTATATTGGATCGATGCAGTCGGTCTTAAAGTAACCTAATATTCCTGCTGTCGTCTGTGTCATTAATGTTAATCAAACAACAAAAGAGAGAACACCTCTCACTGAACTTGACTGAATCAGTTTAGTAACTTTAATAGGAATACATGTATATTTAATTTACACAGTGAAGACTATGCAGTGTTTATTTATATTTGATAACTTTATCATTTCTAGTTTTTCAGGTTGTAGGTGTACACTGTAAAAAGTGAACCTGGGTGAAAGTTGGATTACTACAACTATTTGAGTCTATTTACTTGGTATTTCTGCTTTCCTAATTGTAATGGATTATTGTACACTTTTTCAACTTAAACACATAGAAATTCAGATAGATTCAAAATCTCACTTTCACTCAAAGTATAATTGTACACTCTTTCAACTTGAACGCATAGAAATTCAGATTGATTCAAAATCTCACTTTCACCCAAAGTATGATTTCCCTTTAAAATGTCGCTTTCACCCAAAGTATGATTTCCCTTTAAAATGTCACTTTCACCCAAAGTAAGATTTCCCTTTAAGGACACCCGCGTCAGACGTTTTTTTCTGACGTCATGACGCACGAGCCTGTCTGAAAATTGGAAAATGTTCTGTTCGGCCGCCATTTTTTCTCTCTCGGGACTCGGATGAAAAAGGTAGGTTGGAAGTTTGTTTTAATTACTATACTCGAAAATGTACCTTGTGGACGTGTGTTTTAGTTGTTTATGAGTTAATTGATGTTGTCTGTGAACATAAATTGTAATGAAATCTAAATTAACCGAACTTTTGAACGTACGTTTGCGATATAGCGTTTCTGAGTATGTTCTATGTAACAATATGTTGTAACTTAAGTTACTCGTTTGTCTTATATAAATGTGTTCAGTTTGGATCTTGGGAGTATGTGTATGAAATATCTATTTTTTAATTGATGCCTCCTTAACCGTCTGTGCCGCGCGAGATAAAGTTAACGTTAGTGGAAATGCTGTGGGCAGGAAGTGCTCACAGAGCTGGACAAAATGCTCGAATTTGAATTCCTGCAGTATAATATTGAGTTTGCTTTTAAAGTAATGTTTGTCTGTTCTTTTATCTGTCTTTAAAACGTCACTTTTTCGGGCAAAATTATGATGTGAAGTCGGACATCCGTTTGTGACACCGGCTGTAACTTACACTCGTTATTGCGCTGCAATGTGGAATTAAATGAGTGCACTCAGTCAGTAACGTCCACTATGGTTTCGGACACCACTACAAAGGACTGTCATTTCAAATAATGCCCTATTTGAGGGTATAGGAGGCGATTTCTGATTCAGCCTGTGATGAACGTCATTGTGCCTAACACTAGCTCCGTTCATTTGCCTACCTCATGGTGTTACATCCAGACACATTTTCAGGGTTTTTTAGTAGAAATATTAGTATTTCCACATCTAATTAATTAACTTCCTTGACCTGTAGCAAACCATTTTTTCACTTACAATTACTTACAAACTACAATTGTTGACAATTACTTTTTCTCCTCTTAGGACCGAAAGTCTTAATGTTTGACAACTGATGACACTTTGCTATAATATTACATGGTAAGTAATTTATCATTTCTTATATAGTTGATGATATGAATTACTAATGTTGGATATGTATGAGTAAATTCCATCTTGTGTTATCTAACATTATTGACTGTTGACAGGTGTGTAGAGGTGTCTGTTAACTTGCTGAAAGCTTAAGCAGCCAGAGGCTGAAAAAAAGGAAAAATTAAAAGGTTGTCAAGAACAAAATGTCTCTTTCGTTTGCTCATAGATAGAAGGAGGTAGTGATGCAGGAGGCCAGTGTCAGGGATTTCAAGGCGAGGTGGCCTGTGCTAGGGGTGGGCGATATCTCGATATTTAAAATATATCGAGATATTTTTTCAGCTCGATATGGATTTGGACATATCGTATATATCGATATATTGTTTATATTTAATTCTGATTCCGCCACTTTGCTTGTTTGCCTTCTCTGTGTTGTGCTCGCGGAGCCTCGCGCGCCTCCCGCCTCTTGCTTTGTTCCCCCTCCCCTCGCGTGTTGTCTCACTGAACACGGCTGCTTCCGCAACCAGGTGAGGATTAGTTATCATGTTGACAAGCGCGCACGTTGTTCAGGACTCAGTTTAGAGACCATGTTTTCCTTCTAACACAACTGCTTGCTAAAATTCATAAAGAAATATTAATGTTCATCATAGTTCAAATCGCACGTTTCACCCACAGTCAGGTGATTGACACTACTGGTGCGAGAAGCGGTCGCAATCATGCCAGTTATGATCTGTGTCTAACTGATCGCATAGTTTTCGGTTAAAATGTCAAAATGGTCGCATATTTTTTGAAAACATTTAAAAAGTATTGCAATATCATTACTATTATTATTTTGTCAGCTTTATCACGGGATTATGATGAATAGGTCTATTCACGTTTTAACCAAGAGGGAAAAACGCGACATCCCGGGTGTCCTGAGACACATTGCTCCTTCTGTAAGTTGTACTGTATCATATTATCATATAGCCTACCTTCTGACATTCATATTTCGTTCTGTAACTGGAAAAGAAGTGAAATTCAGCTCATGTGTAGCCTACATGATCTGCATGATGAGTTTGAATTTTGTCAAACTCATGACAAACATCACTGTTTGAATTTTGATACAAATTTAACAGGAAATGGTGTTATAACAAAATCTGTTTATTTATATCTCAGTCATGCCCCCATCTTTCTGCAAAATGCTTACTGTTTACTTTAACTGTAAAAAAGGGAGTCTTTGATTCATCTTTTGAAAGCATGAAATAAATGAAAAGAAGGCAATATTATTTATTTTCTTTTACGGTTAAATTATTATTATTTATGTAATCAGGGAGTTGTTTTTTTTTTAATGTCGCAAAAGCACTTGACTACCTCTTTGTACTTCAATTTAAAAAAAAAAAAGTTTTTGTGGTATTTGGCATATTTGTTTTTGCTGTAGTTTTTAGGGGGTTATTTTTCCTGTAAAGATATCGAGATATATATCGTATATCGAGATATAGCAAAATATATCGAGATATATTTTTTGCTCCATATCGCCCAGCCCTAGCCTGTGCTTTTCAGACATTACAAGGTATTGAAAAAATAATTTAAAGTTCTGGTTTTACTGGCTAAATACCTTTTATGAATTGATATAATCAGTTTGACTGTTGTTGACTGTTTTTTTTCTTTCTTTCTGATTTTAGATCAATTCAGAGTTCTATAGGCTTATGGCTGTTCCACTGGAAGACACGGTCCTGGCCCAGTTGGACGTGTACATGAATCAACTAATCAGAGTAATCCATTTAAAAGGAGGAGCAACCCGTGAGAAGACTGCTGCAATTTTTAAAATCTTGTATCAGGTACGTCTGTGTGTTACATTAATATCAACTGCACAATCTTATTTTAGTCTCAGTAACATTTAATTGCTAAATACTTGTTTATAGCATAGAAATTTGAAATGTCATCACCACACAAACAAAATGGACAATTTAAAAGGGATAGTTCGGTCATAAAATAAAAAATGCTGTTAATTTACTCAGCCTATCCAAAATATGTAGGTGACTTTTTTCTTTCTTTCAGTAGAACAGTAAATATGTTGTTGTTGTTTTTTTAGCTGAAACTGTGGTCCATGTTGATATAATGCAAGTCAAAAAGAATTAAAAAAAAAAAAATGCATACAGGCAAACCAAAAATAATACCTGTGGGTCCTGGCGATTCTTTGAGGTTTTATAAAGCAAAATGATCGGCCTATGCAGGAAACTGAATCTATTATTACCTGTAATCAACAGCCTCAGCAAACAGTCCTAAGTACGTTCATGGCAATGTTGCATGTTAATAATGCTCAGTTTCTTGCATAGACTGATCGTTTCACTTTATAAGACTCGATGTGATGTCAGTAGCCCCGGGTATTTATTTTTTTTGTCTGCATGTTTTGTTTTGTTTTTGTCCACGTTTTTTTTATTTTGTTTTTACTCTCAAAGTGACGGTAGCCATTGACTTGCATTTATATGAATCACAGAGTAATGCGGTTTCAGCTAAAAAAATCTTCAGCGGTTTCAGCGAAAAAGTCACCTTTTATGCATCTTGGATGGCCTGTAAATTTAACAAAACTATCCCTTTAATCAAGAATGATTAAATGTATTAGGGTATAAAGCTAATAAATGATTTGTTGACGCATGTTTTATTATCGGACTAAATTATAAATGCCAGCAATGACTGATTCAGATGCATTTAATTGCAATTAATTTCTTGATAATTTACTCACCCCCATGTCATCCAAGATCTTTATGTCTTTGTAACTTCAGCCGAAAGGAAATTAAGGTTTTTTTTTTTAAAAGCATGCCAAATTTTTCTCCATATAGTGGACTTCACTGGGATCAACAGGTTAACGATCCAAACTGCAGTGTCAGTGCAGCTTCAAATGGCTCCCAGACAAGGAATAAGGGTCTTATCTAATAAAACAATCTGTCTTTTAAAAAAAATTGCGATGTTTTACCCTCTTTTTTTAGGTGACAGGGGATTTGACTTAGTCTTTGCACTACCGTTTCGCAAACACTGGATCGGTACTTCCACCTATGTCACGCATGACCTTTACAGCGCTATAACATAATGTGAGAAGACACAGAGCTAGTGCAAAACAAGCATTTGTGGTTAAAACGTATATCGATGGTTTGGCTCAATTAGACCTTTATTCCCCGTCAAGGATCGTGTAGAGTTCTTTGAAGCTGCACTGAAACTGCAATTTTGACCTTTAACCCATTGGTAACCATTGAAATCCACAATATCGAGAAAAATCCTGGAATGTTTTCCTCAAAAACCTTAATTTCTTTTCGACAAAAAAAAAAAGACATGAACATCTTGGGGTGACTAAATTATCAGGAAATTGAATTCTGAAGTGAACTAAATATTTTTTTAATATTTTATTTATTTTAATAAAATAATGACTTTATTCAACAGTTTCTTTTCTTCTTTGCAGTCTCCTATGCTGTTCATGTAGTAAACTCAGCACAGAGCTTCCGGATTCCATGTCAGAACGCCGGCTCATCCTTTTCCTGGGTGGAAATCAAGACCTTATCAAGGAATACCTTGTGAGTTGAAAGGCCACATTCTATTTTGATTTATTTTTCAGAAAATTTTACATTTGTGGTAGCAAAATTTTTTTTTTTTTATGTTTTTTTAATTTATTTTTATGTGCACTACTTTAGGATAACCTACGAGATGATTGCGAGGGTGAGCTGGGTGAGCTTATATTCACGGCATTCCAGAAAGTGCTCTTACAGCTTCATTAGCAAAAGATATCAAGTAATCTTTTCAGTAGACTACAGTGAACTTGAAGTAATGTTTGAATGTGCTTAAGTCTAGTCTGTGTTTGAAAGAATGTCTCTAGTTTAGTTTAATTTGTTTTCTTATGTTTGTAAGATTATCCATTTGTTTCATATGTTTGTCTAGTATCTAGTTGTATGTTTGAATCTGTAGTTGATTGGTGAAAGGGTAATCACCCATTGCTGTTAAACATTTTCCATGATCTGTTTATTTTTTAATTAGATTTTTTAACATGGTTTAGAGCATTGCCTGTAAGCTATTCTAAAGCACTTATCACAATACACTCGGTAGAAATGGTTCCATGGAATATATTAAAGGGATATAGTTCATCCAAAAATGGTTCATGTTGTTCCAAACATGTATGAGTTTCTTTCTTCTGCTGAACACAAAAGATGTGTTTAAGAATGTTGGTAACCAGACAGTTGACGGTACCCATTGACTTCCAGAGTATTTTTTTTTTCCTGCTATGGAGGTCAATGGGTACCGTCAACTGTCTGGTTACCAACATTCTTCAACACATCATCCTATGTGTTCAGCAGAAGGAAGAAACAAATACAGGTTTGGAACAACTTGAACCATTTTTTGGTGAACTATCCCTTTTGTGAAGTATCCCTTTTTATTTATGTGGCTAATTTATTCGCATAACCACTGTTTATATTTATTTTTTTAGATAGATTAGTGGCTCAGTTTTTAGCATAATCCTGAAAGGCAATGACAACTTTTCAAAAAGACTGTTAATGAAATGGATGTTAAGTGTGTCAGGAAGTTTCATTTGCACAACAAATATGAACAGTTTGTAATGATTTCTCAAAGTTTGTTAAAAGGGAAATTAAATTTAATAAAATGAATTGTTAATAAATATTTCTAAAGCTATTTGAGTCTTGTGTGATTGAAATTAAGTTGATAGAATGTAGTTATTTAAGTTGAGAAAACTTACTTTTTTTAAGGGTTACCAATTGAAGTATTTTTTTTAAGTTGATCCAACTGTAGGAAAAACTAAAACATTTAAGTTGGAATGGAATGAAATTAAATTAGACTAATGTAAATAATAGGGTTGAATGAACTCAATTAATATAAGTGTGATTGATAAAATGTAATAATTTAAGTTGAGAGAACTTAACATGTTTAGGTGTTACCAATTGGAGTAATTTTTTAAAGTTTATCCAACTGTAGGAAAAACTAAAACATTTAAGTTGGAATGGAATGAAATTCAGTTAGACTAATGTAAATGATAGGGTTGAATGAACTCAATTAATATAAGTGTGATTGATAAAATGGAATAATTTAAGTTGAGAGAACTTAACATGTTTAGGTGTTACCACTTGGAAGTATTTTTTTTAAGTTAATCCAACTGTAGGAAAAACTAAAACATTTAAGTTGGAATGGAATGAAATTCAGTTAGACTAATGTAAATGTTAGGGTTGAATGAACTCAATTAATATAAGTGTGATTGATAAAATGGGATAATTTAAGTTGAGAGAACTTAACATGTTTAGGTGTTACCACTTGAAGTATTTTTTTTAAGTTAATCCAACTGTAGGAAAAACTAAAACATTTAAGTTGGAATGGAATGAAATTAAGTTAGACTAATGTAAATGATAGGGTTGAATGAACTCAATTAATATAAGTGTGATTGATAAAATGTAGTAATTTAAGTTGAGAGAACTTAACATATTTAGGTGTTACCAATTGAAGTAATTTTTTAAAGTTTATCCAACTGTAGGAAAAACTAAAACATTTAATTTGGAATGGAATGAAATTAAGTTAGACTAATGTAAACAATAGGGTTGAATGAACTCAATATAAGTGATTGATAAAATGGGATAATTTAAGTTGAGAGAACTTAACGTGTTTAGGTGTTACCAATTGAAGTAATTTTTTTAAGTTGATCCAACTGTGGGAAAAACTAATACATTTAAGTAGGAATGAAATGAAATTAAGTTGAATGAACTCAATTTTCTCAATTAACTCAATGAACTCAATTAATATAAGTGTGATTGACCCATTGAAAGTAAGTTGACAAAACGTAATTATTTAAGTTGAGAGAACTTAACATGTTTAGGTGTTACCAATTGAAATAATTTTTTTAAGTTGATCCAACTGTTCACTTTTTACAGTGTATTGTATTAATGTATATTGTAGTATATTGCATTAAGTTTTTTCTTAAACTTTTTTTGTACTTATTTTTTTGTGATATTGAAAAAAGTGACAAGAAATATTATTTTTGAATGGTATCAAAAACGTTAATATATACACAGTACAAAATATTTAGAAAAAAAGTTACCTGGTTGCCTTAAAAATTTGAGTTCATTGAAATTAAAAATTTGAGTTAATACAATGAACATTTTTTGAGACTCGACAACCTTTATTAAAATATTATTAAAAGATTTTTTAAGCATATTGGGTAATTGTGTGTGTTTTATTTCTGATGACACAGTGAAACATGCCAAATAGTGCTATTTTCATGATTTTTTTTTTTATGTGGTTCAGATACAAAAATATTTTGAGTTTCTGTTTATTAAACAAATTTCCTTCATTGTATCAACTCAAATTATTAATTTAAATAAACTCAAAATTTTAAGGCAACCAGGTTACTTACTTTTTTAAGTTAAACCAACATTTTTTATGTATGTGTGTCTATTTATGTATACATAATAATTTTTCACAGTACAAACAGATATTATGTAAACACAACATTTTACTTTAGATACGGTTAATCACACTTAATCATTTGACAGCACTGCATATTTTATAAAACTCACAAAAGCAACTTATTAGGAATTCACTACTATACTATCAAATATTTTTGTGACATTTTTCATAATTTTACTATATATACATTTTCCAGGCCTGAAAATCACCTCCCAGCTTTCCATGACCACTAGAGCTCTGACTTTTATTTCATGAATGCCAATTACAAAAAAAAAAAAAAAAAAAAGATCCTTGTCATTCCTACAAGGTGAGGTTGCACATGATTTGGACAGCGGTTATGTTTCTACAGCCACACATTGTCAAAGCCCCTCGCTCTTTATGAATTATGGTGAGGGACATTCATATCACTGACAGGTCTATTAGCAGAGGAGTGCTTGATCCTCTCAACGCTCTATTAGGATTTAAAAAAACAGCAATTAGAGGCTCTTTAAGGTAAATCTTTTTGCTTCCTTCTCAAATCTCCTCATACCAATTAGCTCCCTCATTTATCTCTCTGACACGGACCTCATGGGAACGAAGGCCCATCTCATTACACCACTTCAAATGAGCTAACTGGAGTGTTTCTGACAAGGTGTCCGAGGAACAAAGTCAAAGCGCCACCATTTTTCCTCTCTTTTTTGTTTTTGTGATGTTTCTGAAATTGGTTTAAGAAAGTACACAAGCTAGAAGGTTTGGACTGATTTGCATTAGAGACACCTGTTAGCCTTCAGGAATAATGAGTGCATTCTCTTCGTAGGTCGCAATCCTTGTGTGCTGAACAATGGCGGGTGTTCTCAGCTGTGCCTGCCCACCTCTGAATCCACTCGGACGTGTTCTTGTACTACGGGCTACAACCTTCGTCCGGACCGGTCCACCTGTGAAGGTATGACCGTTAGTTCTGACCTAAGCGTACGTATCTAATTAACCTTTGGGTCTCAGAGGTATTCATTATTTTTAAGAGCAGGTTTCATTAGACTTTTTTTGCCTGGTTGACTCTTTGGTAGGTCTTCAGTCTTTCCTGCTGTACTCCGTTAATGAAGGGGTAAGAGGACTGTCTCTTGATCCCAGCGATAACTCTGAAGTTTTGATGCCGCTGACTGGCTCTCTGTTCACTGTGGGTCTGGACTATCATGCCGGTAAGTGCTCTTTTATCTGTTTTATTTGATTCTTAAAAAAAATATATATATATATATATATATATATATATATATATATATATATATATATATATATATATATATATATATAAACTTTATCATTATTTACCATTTTATATTATTATAATTAGGTAATATATTTATTATTTTATATTAGGTAATATATTTATTATTTTATATATTAATTAATGGGAAACAAATATTGTAATAGTTTTTACTGACATACACAGTATCAGTGTTGCTTTAGCATTATTTATATACTATTATAGTATTTATTCATATGTTTAATTAGTTTTCAATTCAATTTCAGTATTCATTTTAGAAATTATAGTATTTCAATTAAAACATATTTGTTTCATTTTTTTCACCAAGTCTGCATTTTTATATTTTCATTAAATACTTTTTTATGTAGTATTTATTTATTTATTTATTTATTTATTTATTTATTTATTTATTTTATTATTATTTTTTTAATTTTTTTTCAATTACATAAATGATTAAATCACAAAGGAAATGTATTTAATATTTTTTATTGATATATACAGTATCAGTGTTATCTAGTGTTATTTTTTATTTGTATTATAATTTATTCATAATTAGATTTTTTTTTGTATTTTTAGTTTTCATTTTATTTTTACTAATTTATTTTTTTGTAGTTTTGGCTTTTTTTCTGTTCGAGTTTTAGTAATTTTTGAATTTTAGAAAAATTTATTGTTTGCATTATAATTATTATTTTGTTTTTTAGTATATTTGTTTTATGTCTGCTAAATTCACATTTTCAGTAGTTTTCATAAAAATATTTTTTTTATATTTTATTTCAAATACATTAATGGCATAACAGTCTGGATAATTCTGGAGTACAGTCTCACAGAATGAGTAAATGTTGAAGTTCATAAATTGTGGTGGTTTAGATATAACAACCACTATAATGGTTAACAATTGCTTTGTTAATTTTTCACAAACACACACACAAACATAATACATACTGTTCTTGATATTGAAACTTGTTTTCCTCATTAAAAAGTGTTTACCTTCAGTGAACCAATGAAACATTTAAAATGATGATCACTAAAGTACTACTGGCTACAATTATGTATAACTATTTGATTCTAAAATGACCTGTTATTGTTATTTTCCTAAACTTTTGAATTGAAGTTAGAAACCACAGCAATTAGGCATTGTCATGCCATGTGTACAACAATACATCAACCTTGACATGGGGAAAACTTTTATTTGCAGGGAATCTGCAGTAATTCGGGAAGATTTATCTAGTGCAGTAATTGGACAGCTGTCTCCGTGCTGAGACAGAAATGCCACTCTTTGCATCAGCGACAGACAGTTCGCAGCTTTCTATTTACATGATAGAGCAAATATTGGCATTGCATTGCATGTCTATATATTTTTTTCATTGTGAGATGAGGTGAAGAATGGAGATATGCTGTTATGACAGATGGAAGATAATCGAAACAGATTAGCTGGACAGATGAGGCGATGTCTCATAACGATGTGAATGGGTTTCAATTGGGGTTTTTGTCAAAAGGGATACAATATAATGTAAATTTTTTTGAGTGGGCGAGGAGCTGGTGATACAAAAAGCTCCGTATAAAGTCGTGCGGCCAAGTCAAAGCAATTTTCATAAAAGCGTTTTGAAGGGAACAGACCATGGGAGCCAGGACAATCATGAATACTTTGTGCTCTTTTTTTTTTTTTTTATTGTTTTGGAGAAGGGACGGGTTTGAATGAGATCAAAATGGCAAGGCATTTCGGCCAGTTGGTGCAGGCCTATTTTTGTAGGTAAAGCTTGAAATTTATATGCAGTTCTCCAAATTGGCCATAAAGATTGTGCAGTCCTAAGCTGCTGTGATGTAAAAAGCAAAAATGAACAATCCATTTCATACAAGTAATTTATCATTTTTATTTAGAAGACATCAATGGTAAACCATAAAAAGTTAACTCAAATAAAATAACTTAGGTCATTGACAAAACAACAAGTTTAATTTGATGTTCTAAAATAACTAAAAGCTGAAATAAAATGAATTATATATATATATATATATATATATATATATATATATATATATATATATATATATATATATATATATATATATATATATAATATTTATTTATTTATATTTATATTATCTAGTGTTATTTGTTATTTTCTGGCAGCAGAGGAAATTGAAATGTAAAAATAAGGAAAATTAGCATGTCAAATTAAGTATAATTTTCGATATTCCAATATGGAACGAATACGTGTCACCTTGGACCACAAAGCCAGTCCTAAGGGTACAATTTTGAAATTAAAGATTTATACATCATCCAAAAGCGGAATAAATACGCTTTCCATTTATGTATAGTTTTGTTAGGATAGGACAATATTTGGTTGAGATACAACTATTTGAAAATCTGGAATCTGAGGGTGCAAAAAAGTGTAAATATTGAGAAAATCGCCTTTACAGTTGTCCAAATGAAGTCCTTAGCAATGCATATTACTAATAATAATACATTTTTATATGCCATAGGAAATGTACTAAATATCTTAATGGAACATGATCTTTACTTAATAGCTTAATGATTTTTGGCATTAAATAAAAATCAATAACTTTGACCTGTGCAATGTATTGTTGGCTATTGCCACAAATATACCCATGCGACTTATGACTGGTTTTGTGGTCCAGGGTCACAAATTGTACATCACTAAATAAATACGCTCTTTGCCCCATAATAAAGTAGTTATATGTGGACCACAAAATCAATCATTAGGGTTTTTTTTTAAATTGAGATTTATACATCACCTGAAAGTGGAATAAACAAGCTTTCCAATGATGTGTGGTTTATTAGGATAGGACAATATTTGGAAATCTGGAATCGGAGGGTGAAACTATTGAGAAAATTACCTTTAAAGTTGTCCAAAAAAGTTATAAGCATCGCATATTACTACTGATAATAATTTTTTGATACATTTACGGTATAAAATGTACTAAATATCTTTGTGGAACATGATCTTTACTTAATATCCTAATGATTTTTGGCATAAATGAAACATTTATCATTTTGTCCCATAAAATTATTTGTTGGCCACCAATACACCCACATGCGACTTATGACGGATTTTGTGGTCCAGGGTCACAAAATATTATAATTTGACTAGCCAAACATTTGAATTATGTTTTTGTAGGAAATGACACGTTGTACTGGACTGACATGGGCTCCAACAGAATCTCTAGATCCAGTCGAGATCAGACCTGGAGAGAGGACATCGTCACAAGCGGTCTTGGACGCGTTGAAGGACTTGCGGTGGACTGGATTGCAGGTACGTCTGTTTCTCTTCTTGTAGCACTTCTATGCTTTTCCAAGTAGCCTTGATGTTGTCGGGCTTATTGTTTCTCTGTTGGTTCAGGGTCTTTGTTGCTTTGCATCCAAAGGTAATATTTACTGGACGGACCATGGCTTAAATCTCATCGAGGTTGCGCGGTTGAACGGTATGTACCGCGCCGTGGTGATATCTGATGGACTTGATCAACCCAGAGCCATTGCGGTGCACCCTATGAAAGGGTATGTATTGCACTGTGGTATATTTTCCTCCTCTGCCAAGCTTCAATTTCACCCAAGTGTGGCAAAAGAGTTTAAACAAATGACCTATGATCGTCTAGAGAACAGTTAGCGTCTGCAATTAGCACCTCAAAGCTTGTTAACTGCAGATGTACGTCCTCCTTAAAGGCCTTATAATTTCCTCTGCATGTATTCTAATATGAGAGGGCCATCATAATCTCGACCTCGTGTTTGTAATGAGTTATCTCATTAAATCCAGCTTTGTACTGTTGCAAGTTGGAGTATAAACATTAAGCTTCGACATTTTTCAGATCCCTAATATCATGTGGCTTCATCTGTTTTGGGGTTCTTTACTTTCTATCTTACTCAGAAATTGGTCAGCGAGATTAGGAAGAAATATCAATATTTTACCTGGAACAACTTCAAAGATTCCTGTTGCAGTTTTAAAACCAATATGACACTGGACGTGCCTTTACTTACAAATGCTTGGTCTTGTGAAATATTCATTGGCGAATGTTATTCCAAAGATAAATGTGTCCTTATAATCTATCATGTACAAAATTGCCTTCACCTGAAATGATTCACCAAGGACTACATTTTGTACTTGTACTCTTCAATGTCTGTCATATGGAGACCACTTTTTAATGATCCATTCAGACCCTGATGGATGAAATCTAGTCATGTTCTGCATTTGATCTCTTTTACACTTTGAGGAGAAAAACTGCTTTTAAGGTACAAGAGTTTGTCACTGGGGCAGTACCCTTAAATGGACACCCGTGTACCTTATTTACTCCTAAAAGGTACATATTTTACTACCCTTAAGGTAGGCACATTTTAGGGTTAGATAAGAAAGTCTGGGGCCTATTCGTTAAAAAGTCTGACTGGTAACCCAAAGGTTCCGGTTTTAGTTCTCAATACCGGCAGGAACTGACTGAGGTGGCCTTGAGCAAGGCACCTAACCCCCAATAGCTCCCCGGACGCCGCAGTGAATTTCTGCCCACTGCTCCGGGTGTGTGTGTCCACAGTTTGCAGTGTCTGTGAGTTCACTACTCAGTGCTTCTAAAGTGTGTGCACTAACTTGTACGGGTTAAATGAGGACAAAGTCAGAGGATGGATTACCATACTTGGCTTTCACATGTGACTCTCACTTTCAACATTTCTTTCTGATTTCACTTAGAAATGGACGGTGAATGAATTCTAATAAGGGTTTCGGAACTTCTCAAGAAGACTTGAACACAGCTATGGTTGTTTTCATCGGGACTGAAGATAAATCTTTGAGTTCAAGATGTGCGAAGGTCAAAATTCCTCAGGAAGACTAATCATATTTCCTTTGAATTCATGCAGGTTTCTCTTCTGGACAGAGTGGGGCCAGAGTCCTACCATCTCCAGGTCACGTCTCGATGGTTCAGAGCAATCTGTGCTTGTTAGCACCGGACTAGCAAGGCCTAACGGCGTCTCCATAGACTACCAGGTCTGCTTTCCCTACATGGCTGAAGTGCTTACGTTGCAGGCTCGCTGCAGTCTATGTTGATTTCATGACTTAAATAGCAGCTTTAGGGCAGTGAGAACATGTAAAACATCATTCTTAATACAATATATGCCTGAAGTTTGTCTTCCAACTGCATTGCAGGAAAATAAATTATACTGGTGTGACGCCCGCAACAGCAAGATCGAAAGAATCAACCTTGAGCGGGGTGAGCAGAGGGAGATTGTGTTCTCATCGAGTGGGGTGGATATGTTTTCCATTGCAGTCTTTGGGGCTTACCTCTTCTGGTCTGACAGGTAATTTATTTTTCCATAAATGTTACAGTCTCTATGAATGGCCCAAGAAAGCAGATACCGTCCCACTTTCCCTACAAGGTCACAATGCTAGTGTAAAAAGACACATTTGATTATTTAAGAATCTCCCTCAGTTCAATGTCATTCCAAGGATGGGTTACCTCACCTTCTGTTAGACCAGCTGTGTACTGTATTTTAATGAGTTCTTTGGATTTAATTAGTCGTGGGCCATTGATTAGCAAGTGTCAAACTTTTGGTCTTGTGTTCCCATGACGGTAGAGCCTACGCCAACGGATCCATTCGCCGCGCTTCTAAGAAAGATGCTGTGGACGTAGTGACTATCAGGAGCGGCTTGGGCGTCAGTCTGAAAGATGTGAAGGTCTTTAACCAGGATCGGGAGAAAGGTTGAGGTTTCACTTAATGGCAGTTTTCCTGTTCTTTGAACATTGCACCAATGCACACATTCAGTACATTATCCCACATAAAGCAGGGTTGTCCAATTCTTCTCCTGGTAGGCCACCTAGCTCCATCCTGTTTCAACACACCCACCTGGAACTTTTTGGCAACCCTAAAGGCCTTGATTAGCTCCTTCAGGGTTGTTTGATGAGGAATAGATCTCCGATAGGAAAGTGGCCCTCCAGGAGCAGGATTGCACACTCCTGCTTATAACTGAACACCTGCTGAGTGACACTCATGAGATCAATCAGAATTGCTGTCAACATTACAGTAGGGGAATAGATCACCCAAACATGAAACATACTAAACCTGTATGACTTTCGTGACATTTTTGAGTGATCTGTTTCAATTTTGTTTGCATGCTGAAGCAGTCTCAAAGCTAGGTTAGGTGATATCATTCGTAGGGAGCCTGATCTCTGATTTTCCGACTCACCCAGGTACGAACACTTGCAGCAGGGCGAACGGAGGATGCCAGCAACTTTGTTTTTACTTGGGGAATAACCGGAAAACCTGTGCTTGCGCCCACGGATATCTTGCCGAGGATGGACTCAGGTGCAACAAGTACGAGGGTTACCTGCTCTACTCCGAGAGGACCGTCTTGAGGAGTGTTCATCTGTCGGACGAGAATAACCTCAACTCCCCCATCAGGGCGTATGAGAACCCAAATTATTTTAAGAACATTATTGCTTTGGCCTTTGATCATCGGCAG
Organism: Pseudorasbora parva; assembly: GCF_024679245.1. NCBI lineage: Eukaryota > Metazoa > Chordata > Actinopteri > Cypriniformes > Gobionidae > Pseudorasbora > Pseudorasbora parva. The sequence goes on along the minus strand of NC_090185.1, from coordinate 19,255,001 downwards.
AAAACGCACGGAACAAATCGGATTTTCTTCAGCGATGTTCATTATGGGAATATACAAGTTATCAATGACGACTGGACAGGACAACGCGTCATTGCGGAGAGTAAGTAACTGTGTCTAATTACCTTGATGTGTTTGATCTATGTTCTTATCAATTCCGCTTCTTGAAACGAATTCATGTATTCACACTCAAGTCTACTGTTTTCTCAGATTGGATGAAGTGAAGATGAAATGACAGTGTTTAATGTTACCTAAATGTTGGTTAGAAAACAAATTACTTTTGAATAGTGCTGATGAATGGTTTTGCCACATCCTTGACCTTTTCGTTTTTATTACGGATGTGAGGTTGATGTATTTTACACATATGCTTGTTTGTCAAAACTTTGGATCTTTTTCCAGATCCCTTCCTGACTGATACTGTCCGTAGTACTTTCATAACACATTTACATTATTTGCAATGCAGCTCATATTTGTAGAGGCATCATGGCTAATTAACTGTGGTGAAATGTAAATAAATTATTCGTACAGGGTACAGCCAATTACTCTGATAGAGCAGCAGCCCAGTAGCTGGCATTGAAATTCATACCACATGTGATTTATCAGGCCCTAACCTTGTCAACATTAACACACGTCTCATTTAATCAGTATGCCATTAACCTGCAGAGCTGTCAGTTCACAGCTGCCGTGCTGAACGATAGCTTGCCTGAGAGGAATTGTGATATTTGTCAAACGAGGCCGTGGATTGTAACACCTGACCCCAGACGCTAAGCTTTATGCTTTGTCATGGATTTATGCTGATATAGTGCAGACATGTTCAGCTGATAAACAGCTTCTCTCTATGTGTTCTTGTTTGAGATCTGATAGACGCGAAGGAATGGGTTGTAGCTCTTCAGTTGTAACTGGCTTTTTATAATTGTTTATATTAGTTGATATCATGTAATGATTTTAGTTGAGTTTTGTGTTGAGTTTAAATGGAGAACTGACTTGTCAGGGTGAATCTCACGAAACATGTCCTGGTGAAGTTTTATTTAAAAAAATAATGATAATAATAAAAAATGTATCTTTATAAACTTTATTTTAACTTTATATCACTCCATTTTGACTGTGTAACTCTCAATTCTGATTTTTTTATCTCGTAATTCTGACTTTATATCAAAATTCTGACTTTGTCTCGCAATTCTGATTTTATAACTCACAATTCTGATGTTATAACTCGCAATTCTGACTAATATCACGCAATTCTAACTTTATATCACACAATTCTAACGGACCCACTTTATATTAGGTGGCCTTACGTACTATGCACTAACATTTTAATTAATCATTTGATACAATGCACCTATTGTGTACACACGTTTTTACATTGTACTTACATTTAAAAAAAATACCTGCTTGTAATTATATCTGTAATTAATTTCTGTAGTTACATTTGTAATTACACAGTTGGCACTTGCCTTACACCGAACTCTACCCCTAAACTGACCCACACCACCACACCTGTCCCTAACTCTACCCGTATCCACCTCAATATCAGCAAGGGTGTTTTGCAATACAATTTGAACACAGTAAGTACATTGTACTTATTTTTTTATGTAAGTACATAGTACTTAAGGCCACCTAATATAAAGTGGGGCCATTCTGACTTTATAACTCGAAAACTCTTAATTTTGACTTTATAACTTGCAATTCGAACTTTATAACTCGCAAATTGCAATTCTGACTTTTTTTTCTGAATTGCAAGATGTAAACAGAATTGTAAAATAAAATGTCGCAATTACCTTTTTTATAGTTTTTTCTGTGGCGGAAACAAGCTTCTGTAGTTTACCGTATCAAAGATTTTATAAAAAAAAAATATATATAGAGTGAAAAGTATTCAGACCCCCTTAAACGTTTCACTCTTTGTTATGTTGCAGTCATTTGCTAAAATAATTTAAGATTTTTCTTTTTCTCTCATTAATGCACACACAGCACCCCATATTGACAGAAAAACACAGAATCGTTCACATTTTCGCAGATTTATTAAAAAAGACAAACTAAAATATCACATGGCCCTAAGTATTTAGACCTTTTGCTCAAGATTTATTAGAAGCACCCTTTTGATCTAATACAGTCTGAGTCCTTGGGAAAGATGCAACAAGTTTTTCACACCTGGATTTGAGGATCCTCTGCCATTCCCCCTTGCAGATCCTCTCCAGTTCTGTCAGGTTGGATGGTAAAAGTTGGTGGACAGCCATTTTTTAGGTCTCTCCAGAGATGCTCAATTTAAGGGAGTCTGAATACTTTCCATACCCACTGTGTGTGTGTGTGTATATATATATATATATATATATATATATATATATATATATATATATATATATATATATATATATATATATATATATATATATATATATATATATATAATTCTGAGAGAAAAAGCTGCAATGTATACATTCTGACTATTTTTCTCGCAGTTCCAAGTTTATAACTCACGATTTTGACTTTCTCGAGTTCTCGAATTCGGACAATTCTGAGATTATATATTTTAAGACTCATAATTGTGCAAAAAAAAAAAAGAGAAACAAAGTCAGAATTGTTCTATTAAAAGTCACAACTTCTTTTTTTGTGGCAGAAACCAAGTTTCCATATCAATGTACAAAAAGGTCAAGGTACAAAAAGAAAGAACAACACTAAAGTATTAATCATTTAGGAGAGACATGTCTGGTTTATGAATTGAGAGAATGGGCATTGTAATTCAACTTGAATCTGTGAGAGAATATTAGAAAGAATTAAAGGATTTACTTAGTCAAGTCTCCACAAGCACACAAGACATCGAGTCTTTGAAGGATTTTTATTCGTGTGTGAGGAAAATCTATTGTGGGTCAGAGGTGAAAGAGAGTTGCTGAGAGAGTATTGGCTTGGAAAGAGAGACGATAGAAAAACAGCGAGAGTGAACCGTGCCAGAGGGCTTCGATACCGCATGATCAGCCTTCAGGCCTTTAGAGATAGACAGAGAGACAGCGATGCCAATGCTACGTCTCCACGGGGGTGGGGGGGTGGGGGGGGGTGGGGGGACTGTCTTTGTTAGCCAGAGGAAGGTGACGGATCACAGACAGGACCTGATCGCCTGACAAGCGCATACTATATCGTAGAGGAAGCGTTTCCAAGGCAACACGCATGCTTCGGTGGTCTTACATAACTCTTGTCAAAGCCAGAAGTGAAAATGTCATGTCACCGTCATTCCCAAAACCAGTAATTTCTACTATTTTCATCTGGAGCGTTTGTTCCTGATAACCTATGATGAACAAATACCAACTTAAAGTCAAGTTTACTTTCTTAGCACATGTTCCGGATCTTATTATGAACGAATTTTGCACCACGTTTGTTCATGCATCAAGCCAAACGAATTTGTTCAAGTCAATCTCATGTCAATCTTGAGTACCTGTTGAGTAGTATCGCATCCTTCATAACTCCGAAAAGTATTTAGTTTTATTATATTTATAAAAGAAAGTTAAGCTGTACCATTTCTTTCTGAACAAAAAAACTAACAGCTGGAGGCGTATCGTGTGGGTGGAGCTAAAGAATGACGAGCCCGCAGCTTTTCCTCTGAGAGCGTCTGAAAGCTCTGACATTCTGAAACGTGAAAAAAAAAAAAAAACTAAATAAACCATTGAGATCAGTCAGATTTAGCCATACATACATGATCCAGAATCAAATCTAGAGGCTGAAATTTAACAGCAATAACGACTAGCAGGACGTCTCAATGTAAATGTGACCCGTCACGGAAACCAGGGACACAAGTCGGCAGCTCTACTATTGAGAAAAATGAGAAGAGTTTTTTTTTTTCAAATTATGTGATTTTCGCTTTTTTGCAGAATCTGAGGTTGAAATCGCCTTGTTTTGTCTGTGTGTATTTTCATACTGGCTTTTGTTATTGCCCCGCCCTCCGAGGTACGCATGGCTAATTATTTATGCAGCGCTCTGGCCGGCTGTAGAGATGATCCAGGCGACGATGAAAGCGACATAATAAGACTGGATAATACCCTAATCTACAACTGAGCGAAGATGAAGAAGAGGAAGAATGTATCAGACAGGCGTCAGACGAGTTCAGGACCGTAAGAAATCAGAGGCTATATCGATAGTAACATTTGACAGGGATAAAGGCAGAGGAATGGCTCAAATCTGTATCCGTGGCTATCAGTGTTGGGAACGTTACTTTAAAAAAGTAATTAGTTATAGTTACTCACTACTTGTTCCAAAAAGTAACTGAGTTAGTAACTGAATTACTCTATAATAAAAGTAACTTGTTACCAGGGAAAGTGACTATTTGCGCTACTGTAAAAATAAAATTTAAAAATTGCTATAAGTCATATATTTTTTTAAACCAGTTTTCACAAGTCAGTTGAAATGAATAGAACAGACAAGTGTTTATAACTTTTTTTTAAAATTTCAAATATGTAAAATAACTTGGATGCCCCCAATATTAAATGTTAAATGAATGAAATGGACGCTAAATATAATCAATTATTATAATAAAATATTGTACACTAATCTACACTATTTTAATGTTGCTGTGGGGCAATATGAAAGACCTATCAAATTCAATACATTATTGTAAATATAGTGGAACAATAAAACAAAATAGATTTTTTAGAACTGTAATATTTTTTGCAGACCCCAACTGGCCATCAAATAAATCTAAAAAATAAATGATGCTCCTTAAGAAAAGTATACAAAAAAAAAGAAAATAATAATAATAAATATATTAGCCTAATTTACATAGACTAGACTCTTTATAGTGCACATTAAAATTCTAAAACTGTCAAACAACTGGTAGACATACTGTAGCCTGCTTGAAGTATTTTCTCCCTCACAAAAGTAAATAGTTTAACAAGAAGTGAAGTGCTCTCAAGTCTTGTTTGTATGGCGGGCTTATCCACTTTCTCGCAAGAAAAACCTAGTTTTGGTGTCTTTAATGCCGTGGGTCTGTCTAATCCTTTGATAGCGGAGCTCACGTTATCTTTTGCGTTCACCGACGAGGAGAGACTCTTCTGGGCATAAGTTGCTCGTTACAACATTCTTACCTTTCACCTCAACGCGGGGAAATGTAGTGCTTATACTTCCAGTTTGCGAAAGCTACCTTTGAAGTCATTGAACATACCATCGCTCTGACTCCTGATCGCTGGTCGCATGCGCGCCAGTGTGTCACTCACACACACACACACACACACACACACACACACACACACACACACACACACACACACACACACACACACACACACACACACACACACACACACACACACACACACACACACACATATAGCTGCAGGTCCGCTGACAGAGCGCGCGCCTGTTCGAATGAAAACCGCTTCAGTGAGCTCAATTATAGTAACGCCGCATTTTTTTTCTCAGTAACGGTAACGCCGTTTATCTATAACGCCGTTATTCCCATCACTGGTGGCTATAGTGTAGTGGTAAGACGCATGTTATCAAGTTTTGACGCAACTCGATCAGAGGATCGAATCTGCCTTTTGCCACACTCTCTCTACTCCCTTTTCCCATCACATATCAGATCGGAAAGGCATTTATTTTCAAAAAGAATTGAGAAAATGTTAGTGGAAGTAAAGCATCTAACATGTGTCTATTAATAAGTGTTTCTCGGTTAGAGTGTGTGGCAAAAGGCGGATTAGATCCTCTGATTGAGTTGCGTCAAAACTTGATGACATGTGCCTTACCTCTACACTACAGCCACAGTTAAGAACTCTACCCACATCTCTAAGAACACACACACGTTATCTCATGTTTAGACCTTCCCATACCTACCGATTGTTCTTAATTTTAATTGTAATCGTTGGCATCGTATCACTTGCCAAAAAAAAAACATTACTATAAGGGGCTTTTAGATGGTAATGTTAGCATCTTTATTATTAGTAGTATGCGGTCCGATTTTTCCCGTTGCGTCTGTCGTTACTACCAACCATGCAGCTTTACAGGGGGTATGGCTTATCTAAATGAGATGTAAATGAGCCCTATTGTCACTCCCAGCAGGTGAGAACAGGCAGGGGCGTAGCACCAAATTTTGGGCCCTGGGTACAAACCATCTTGCTGGGCCCCCGTACCATGTATGTGTATGTATAGAAAACTGACTTCTAAGGCCCCCCCCCTGCCTCGGGCCCTGGTTACTCAGTACCCTTTATCCCCCCAGTCCCACGCCCCTGAGAACAGGTGAGAACTGCGAAACTTTAGAGGCTGTTTTCTCTCGTTTACACTTTTCTAAAGCCATACATTCAGATGGACACAACTTCTCCAAATATTATCAGATTTCCATGTGTTACACACCGTTGGAAAGCTTGGAGACTACACTTTCAGAATCTGTGAATATCTCAAAATGCCCCAGAACCGACTTGTGTCCCTACTTTCCGTGACTGGTCACAAATGTATTTGCTTAGCGGCTTGTCATGCTTGCGAATTTTACAACATTTGTGTGTGTTTACTCGTGGTTTATGGACTATTGTATGCGATTTAATGCTAGCAGTAGCAACCAAAACTGTTTTAGACCTCAGACTAGTGCGAGTTTACATAGAAAAACAATGGAATAGTAGCGCATTTGAATGAACGACTCGATAGCTAACAACATAAAGACATTTGAAGCAGTTTTACCCACCGCCTGCTTCCAACATAAGACCGTGGACCTAAATCACTGGAACCCCTCCATATTTCAGCATTAGACGAGCTACAAATCCGGAGTTGAACTGTTCTTAGTTTATAAATCATTGTCGCCGAAATGCAGGGAACAAACAAAAACACTTGCACAATTCCATTGCTGCTCTGTAAAAACAAACTCCACCCACTGTCTCATAAACGCTGGGTTCTTTGGGAAGCTGTGCAGCGTTTTCTTGCCCTGACAACCAAAAACACACTTCTTTGGTGACATTGTTGATTTCTTGAAGTCATGTGACTGAGCTGGGCTTCCCTAAAGCGTCTGCTGGTTAGTCGTGCACGCCCTTCCTGGAGAAGATCCTGTACGGCCCGTACAAGTACTTTCTGCCCTATCTGACATCAGATAGACCCACCCTTAGGAAAAAAAAAAACTTTCCGAAAATGGTGAGAAACCGGAAGGAGTATTTTTGGCACAGAAATACTCGATCAATTGTCCAACTTTTTTTATTTGAACTTCTTTAACAATGTAAAAGGCTCGGTATGCATGAAACAACATTGCATTGAAATTTTAGAAAACAAAATTTCTAAATGAATATCCATTTTTCATTCTCTACATTATACTATCGTTCAATTCACATTTATTTGTATAGCGCTTTTCACAATACATTTAGTTTCAAAGCAGCTTTAGAGAAAGTGCACGTGTCTAAATTATAGTTCAGAGTGATCTGTTATCAGAGGTGACTGTCCAAATTATGTATTTTAGAAATGTACGCAGTTCGCTAACAAAGTATTCATTTAAACAGCATATTAAATGAAGGCAGGAACAATGAGCTCATTGAAGTAATGAATACATGTTAACAAATGATTAGGATATATAGCCAAATTTGGCAATGCTGCATGTCGATTCAGAGTTTGCGTCCTCGCGGGAGTTGGATTTGTCTGTTCGTGGGTGCGTCTGAAGTCTTTGTAAGAGACTGAATCCAAACTGGAGCTGACGTACCCTCTAGTTACCTCGGGATGGGTGACAGAAAAGTGAAAGGAAAATTAGCATAGCTGCTCCTGTTCCTAACATTAAGCAAAGATAATCATGTGGGTTTGATCTGATATTACTGGAGTACACGGTTATGAGATACATTATGTGAATGCTTGGCTAAAGAGAAATGCATCTTTAATCTAGATTTAAACTGGGACAGTGAGTCTGAGCCTCGAACTTAGGTCCATTAAATACGTTCTTTTGATTTTAGTAATGTTATTATACAGCAACATTACTTAGCATAATTAATTCTTTATAAGTGTTTTTTATTGTCAGTTTGGTAATAATGAAGCAGTATGTCTCAAATTTTTACTGAACAATAACAAATAATCCAAATAATTCTAATCATTAGGGCATGTTGTAGTCCAGAGTAAAATATAAAAATGTTTAAGTTTGAAAATAAATAGCCTATTAAGTATTTTATCTATTAAGTATTTGGTGCTGTGATGAACAACATTGAGATTACAAAAAATGAATGACTGTTTGGAGCATTTAAAAACTTCACTAGCACAGTTGGTTTGTTTGCGGGTTTCTGAGGTAACCGGGGCATTCTGCATTAGAGCCCTGCACGGGCCTCAAATATAGGCTCTAGCCCGTCCCTGGCCCGAGACGCTGAGGCCCTAGCCCGGCCTGTGTTTGACGGCCCAACTGGAGTCCAACTGGAGCCCGTTTTATTTTTTTATTTTTTTTTACATTGTTGCAGCCATTAAAATAGTTCAGTTTTGTTTTGTTTTGTATGTCAAAGTAGCTGTATTTCGTTTCGTTTCTTTATTAAGTTAATTTAGAAAAATGTTTAGAGCATTTTTTGGTTTGTTAAATTAAAGTTTTAATTTTTTTAAGTGACGACCAAGCAACCAGCAGCCACCAGTGAGTTAACCGCATGTTTAATCAATTTAGCCTCTCAAAACTTTTGACTTGTCTTAAATCCATAGATATAAAACACTTTAAGCATCACAATGTTAGGTAATTTGCCAAATATTACCACCACAGTAAAAGGCATTTTTGACGAGCTGAGGCAGCTGATACTGCTCGCGGCTCTCGCAAACGACCTAAACAATCTAAACTAATAAAATAAAAAATGTAGGTTGTCTTATACCTTACACCTATGGAAAATGAATATAAATCCGATCTAAATCCGATGCTTATTTAATGGAGTTCACAGCAAAAAAGGTAAAAGATTCAAGATGCATTTTTCTCAGCAGCTCATTTTCAAATTCAAAGACCGCAATATGAGAAAGAGCGACCTTAGCACTGGTAAGATCTTTTAGTCTCATTAAGATGATTATGTTTTTGAGCATCTAAGACTTATTTTAAGTTTCATTAACGGCCATTTGAATTGGCTTGCTTTACTCATTTGCGGCGAAGCGTGATGCAGCACCATCATATCTATCTGACTACAACATATAGCCCATAATACGCTCTCACACGTTTATTTTTTAACCGTTTGCCAGGAGTAAAATTTATACATGTGGTTTAAACAACCAGATACATTTACATTTGTCCGGTTTCGTCTGAAATGCTTTCATAGCACGGTTTGTTTAGATAACGGAATTAAATAGGCTACATCTCGAAAGACTCTCGGAAGGCATTTAGGCCTACTCCTGGTCATTTCGCAATCAGATAGATACCCGGTCAGAGAAAACGAATGAAGGAACCAGTTGTAAAAAGGCCATAACTCTTACGGCTGTGCTGAAGAAATGCACGCTGCTGCTGGCGTGGACTTTAAACCCTGTGTGAGCCATGTCTTGACAGTCACATAAGCTATTATGGTCTTGTGTTGTTTCCACCAGCGCAGAACATCTCATTGTTTCTTTTAATTAATAAAATAAATATAAAAGAAGGAGAAGCCTAAAAAAAGGCCCGAAGCCCGGCCCGCTTTTTAGGTATGACGTGAAAATTGGCCCGAAACCCGGCCCTAGGGGCGTAAAAAAGTCAGGTCCCGTCGGGCTCGGGCATAAATGCAGGGCTTTATTCTGCAGTTCCTCCAGCACCCTCTACTGTCAGAAAGTGAACATGTGCATCTCCTTCACTCGTTCAGCGATTCGCAAAATGCACGTTGGGATTGTTTACATCTGAGCGCGTGCTCCTTAGACACAGAATACAGCAGTGTTGAGTATTTTATACGGTTGATGGGCAAAGTATTCTTAAGTGTATTATAAAAAATAAAATACAAATGTGTTAATAAATTATTATTTACGTTTTTTTGAGGTGCCTACGATAACAATATCGTCCAAATTCTTTACCGTGATATATCGCATTATCGTACCAAATCGGCATATGTCTAGTGCCCATTCAAAGAATTCAGACCCACTTTATATTAGGTGGTCTTAACTACTATGTACTAACATTGTAATTAATCATTTGATACAATGGACTTATTGTGTACATTCATGTTTTAACATTGTAATTACAATTTCAAAATGACCAGTATGTAATTATGTCTGTAATTAATTTCTGTAATTACATTTGTAATTACACAGTTGGCACTTCCCTTACACCTAACCCTACCCTTAAACTTACACACACTTTCTCTCTCACCACACCTGTCCCTTATTCTACCCGCATCCACCTCAATATCAGCAAAAGTGTTCTGCAATATAATATGAACACAATAAGTACATTGTACTTACTTTTTGATGTAAGTTTATAGTAGTTAAGGCCATCTAATATAAAGTGGGGCCGAGAATTCCACCCTTTATGACGTCATACAGGGCCCTACTTTCCAAAGCCTTTTCGACTCCTGAAAGAGTGTATTTGGCACAGAAATATTCCGTCATACATCCAACTCTAAATTAAATCCAAGTCAGCAGAAATTAAATGTTGGCCATGTTTCGCATGAGAATCCAACTCTTTAATATTTAATTTATTTTGGATTAATTGTAGTTTGTTTATTGAGGATGCAGGACAACCAGCTAGTAATGCATTACAGTAATCCAGTCTCAAGGTTATGTGAACTAACTTTTCTGCATCAGAGACGGATAACATTTTCCGTAGCCTAGCAATGTTTCTGAAGTAAAAAAAAAAAGTCTGTTTTAACATGAAATATTATCTGTATTATATAACACCAGGTCTTTAACCGTAAAGGATGAGGACCGTGCAAATTATATTCTAAGAGATACTGTGTAAATGTTTTTTTGGTCTAATAGATCATACTTCAGTCTTATCTGAATTTAATATAAGAAAATTACAGGCCATCCAGTATATCTTTAACACACTCTGTCAACTTGGATAATTTATAGATTTAATCTGGCCGCGCTGAAATACCGGTATATAACTGAGTATCATCGGCATACCAGTGGAAACCAATTCCTTGTTTTATTCCATAATATTACCAAGTAGCAGCATATATATTGAAAATAGCAGAGGACCTAACACAGATCCTTGTGGCACTCCATAATTGACTGATGCTATCTTAGATTTTTCCCCATTACATAGACAAAATGGTAATGTTGGATAGATACAATCTAAACCACTTTAATGCCTGTCCCTGAATACCAGTGTAATTGTGTAGTTGATCTAAGGGTATTTTATGACCCATAGTGTCGAACAATAAAAGTAAAACTAGTACTGATATACAGCCTTGGTCAGCAGCTAGAAGTAAGTCGTTTGTAATTTTAACAAGCACAGTTTCTGTGCTATGATGGGGTCTGAACCCAGGCTGACATTTTTCATAGATATCATTTTTGTATAAGAATGAGCACAATTGAGTGGACACAACTATTTTAGACATACTTGGATTTGAAATAGGTCTATCATTTGGTCATTCATTTGGATCTAGTTGTGGTTTCTTAATGAGAGGCTTAATGACTGCCATCTTGAAGGGTTTTGGGACATGACCTAGAGATTAAGACATGGTAATAATATTGAGAAGAGGCTTTTCTGCTACAGCTAACAACTTGTTCAGTAGTTTTGTGGGTTAATGTCGTTGGTTTAGATGCAATAATAAGTTTGTTTAACTCTTCCTGTCCTATAGCTCCTATAGCTGTAATTTTTCCTCTTGTACATTTACTTATAATATTTATGAAAATAATTATTGGCTTATTTGGCATTTTTTTGTGTGTGTGCTAATGCCCACTTTTTACCATTTCAGCCAATTCTTGCTAGATAAAATCAAGCAGCAGCATTTGGTTATCCTGTGTGTTTCTGTGCAGTACAGAGCTTAAGTGCTTTCAAAGGAAATTTACATTTACTTGATGTGTTTGAGACTGCTTATCCACCATGATGGATTGAACCTAAAGTTTTTTGAAATCTCTTGTGGAGCTCTAGAGGAGACAGATTTGACATTACTGGGGTCTTTTTCTCAGAAAAGCAGGAGATTACACCCAAAAAGGAAAATCACCCCATGATTTACTCGACCTCAAGCTGCATCCTAGGAGTATATGACATTATTCTTTCAGACGAATACGATCAGTTATATAAAGAAATGTCCTGGCTGTGAATGGCAGCCCAAAATTTAAAGACCAAAAAGTGCATCCATCCATTATAAAAGTACTCCACACAGCGCCAAGGGGTAAATACAGGCCTTTTGAAGCGAATCGATGGGTTTTTGAACGAAAAATGTCCATGTTATACACGTTATTAGTGATGTCACGATACCAAAATTATGACTTAGATACGATACCAGACTTAAATATCGATATATCGATACTAAATCGATACCACAGTAAAAAAATAAAAATTATATATATATATATATATATATATATATATATATATATATATATATATATATATAATATATATAGACCGATCACACACTAACACTAACACACTGTCATGAGGAAAAAGTCCAGCAGAACGCGCGTTCGCCGTGCTCAGAGGTTAACTGGGCTGAGTGAGAGAATATGCCGGTGTGTGTCGACTCGCTTTCGGTCGGAGAGGAGTGCAGCTGGTATCGATACTGTAAAAACTGAGAATCGTATCGTTTCAGATATTCACTAGACGCACTAGACTAGACGTTCACTAGGGCACTAGACGTTTCAGATAGTAGCGCAAGCGGTTTAAACTACGAGAGGCGCTACGATATCTTCGTAAATTGAATATGGAAGGCGGATTACTTGTGGATTACTTTTATAATGAGTGCAGCTGGTATCGATACTGTAAAAACAATCGTATCGTTTCAGATATTCACTAGACGCACTAGACTAGACGTTCACTAGGGCACTAGATGTTTCAGATAGTAGCGCAAGCGTTTTAAACTACGAGAGGCGCTACGATATCTTCGTAAATTGAATATGGAAGGCGGATTACTTGTGGATTACTTTTATAATGGATGGATACTTTTTTGGTCTTCAAATTTTGGCCTGTCATTCAGAGCCAGGACATTTTTTTTTATATAACTGGTTGTATTCATCAGAAAGAAGAATGCCATTCACACCTAGAATGGCTTGATGGTGAGTAAATCATGGGTTATTTTTTATGTTTGGGTGTACTATCGCTTTAAGTGTCAGTTTGCTCTTCATTTAATCTCTTTGCTGACTTGGAGAAATGATAGTGACCATATATGCAATTTTACTTTCAGTCAATAGCAAATGTTCTAAAGCAATTTGGATCAGAAAATGGTTCTGAAATGCCCAGTGTCCAATGTCCTTCATCCGCACAGTCGGTGTCCTCCTTTATACTTACGCCATTTTTATGTTCAATGCAAGTAATCTAGCATGTCTCTGACTGGCTGTGTATCCTATTCATGCCAATCACTTTAACTGTCAGATTGTACTGGGGTTATGAGGATAAGGAACTGCATCTTGTGAAATATTTCTGCAGAGCTCTTTAAAAGATGCTACTCAGGTAGTAGTGTGATAAACTGGAACAAGTTGTTTTTTTTCTTCTTCCATGCATTATGCAATTGCAACATCAAAAGGACTGAATGATCATTTGATCAATGCATGATTTTGTTTTCCACAAAATGGCCCAAGCAGGTCATAAAAATGCACTGTACTATGCGCCAGGTCGTGATATGGTTGCATATCGCTAATACATGAGATGACTGTTAATTCAACAATGTGATATTGTATTTCAAAGGAAAACTAAAACTAAAAAAAAATGAATCTGACAAATTAATAGAGAAAAGCAGCTGCCTTTTCTTCATTTAAAAAATAAAATAAAATACATCCTTTATTTATATATATATATATATATATATATATATATATATATATATATATATATATATATATATATATATATATATATATATATATAAAGGACTGCATGGAGTGCCACTTCAAAAAGGAGCAAAAATGATAAAATATAAAATGCTTATGACCTGATTGAACAGGTGTTCCTAATTATCCTTTTATTTATATATATATATATATATATATATATATATATATATATATATATATATATATATATATATGCACACACACACACACACACACACACACATATACACCCACACACTCAAGGACTTCTCAGTGTTTTCAGGAGGTAAAAAAAGGAGGTTTTTTTTTTTTTTTTCGATTTAGTATTGATGTAGATTTCCACAACACATCTTGACCTTTTCTGACAGTTTTTCACATCGACTGTCTGTCTGCTTTTCTTGTTTCTGAATCACTTTGGAAAGAACCTGTGGAGTTTGTTGCCTGCCATCTGGTTTTATGGCCTTCAGGTCAACCAGTTGCATTTGTGTGGACTTCAATGCTATCTTTTATGATTGATAGAAGGTTTAAAATCCATTTTAGACTTTAAAATGTAGTGTGTTTAAAGAGTGTGTAGTACCTTGAAAAATTCACCATACATACGTTCCTTTATAATACTTGAGCGTTTGGCATTGACGGGGCGTCCCCTTCTGTAGATGTTGGTTCTGTGGAGGGACTGGCGTACCATCGAGGCTGGGACATTCTCTACTGGACGAGCTCCACCACAGCCACCGTCACCCGCCACAGCGTTGACCAGACCAGACCAAACGCCTTCAACAGAGACACGGTGGTCTCTCTGTCCGAAGAGGACCATCCACACGTCCTCACTCTGGACGAATGTCAGAAGTAAGTCAAGAGTTTGAAGTTTACCTTAGACTTAGACAAACGATTTTGGTTTCACGTTAGTACTCCTTAGGGGTGTGACGAGATGCTTATCTCACGGGACGGGACACGAGATCGGGTTCACGAGAATGATTTAATATTTTTACATAGTATTTATTTTTAATCCACAATGATGAAATACATGACTAGAAATTAAAAATTGTTTGCAGGTGCATTTGCAATGTTTTAACTAATCATCTTATAAAAATGTCATTTCATTTTTTTACTTTCTTAATATGAATTATCATATACAGTAAAAGACAACAGTACTGTATTCTTTCCTGTATGATTCTCTCTTCAGACCCAAGAACTGCACATGAGCTTCTTTTGACCCCCCAACTGAACTCCTTTCTTCAAATTGATCCTAGATATTAAGTGCACACAATAACCATAATCAAAGTACTCAATATTCAAAGTGCAAATAGAGATCATTTCAATCATGATACAGAGCTAAGAGATGGTTAAAGATGGAGATGGAGAAATGGAGACATTCTCATGCCTCAGGGAGCCGCTTTCAAACAGCTGTAACTTATTGAATTTGCGTTTGAATGCGCGTTCCCTTTTCATTTCAAATTTCCCGATCGTGCGTATACTCTGTGATTAGGGAGCAGTGGCGCTTCTGCTGCGCAACGAATCCTCTGCCACGGTCTTGTCCACTAACATGTAACACATACTCGTAGCACACGCTCAATGCGAGTGCT
This sequence comes from Pseudorasbora parva, assembly GCF_024679245.1. Lineage (NCBI taxonomy): Eukaryota > Metazoa > Chordata > Actinopteri > Cypriniformes > Gobionidae > Pseudorasbora > Pseudorasbora parva. The sequence goes on along the minus strand of NC_090185.1, from coordinate 19,239,597 downwards.
TCATCAACACGCAACACACCTAAACCGCACGCTCATCTTCTCGTCGCGTGATCACTGCTGTGCAAGACTCGAACAGCTCTTTCTAGATGAGCTGATGGAATTAAAGCGACTATTATGATTATCCACCTGAATGAAATTGTTTTTATTTCTATAAAAAACAAAACTAAAGTGGAGCCGTAAAATACAGCTTTTCACCTCAACGAGAAATCTCGTCACAGTTTAGTTTTCACCTCGACGAGAAATCTCGTCACAGTGTAGTCTCGCAAGATCTCGGTTTGATTTCACCAAATTTAAGCCAGTTGGATGTAGTTTTCATAACTAATTGCTTGTGCAATGAAATTTATACACTATATTGACACAAGTTTTGGGATGCCTGCCTTTACATGCACATGAACTTTAATGCCATCCCATTCTTAATCCATAAGGTTTAATATGGAGTTGGCTCAACCTTTGCACCTATAACAACTCTTCTGGGAAGGCTTTCCACAAGGTTCAGGAGTGTGTTTATCGGATTTTTTGACCATTCTTCTTGAAGTGCATTTGTGAGGTCAGGCACTGATGTTGGGCGAGAAGGCCTGGCTTGCAGTCTCCGCTCTAATTCATCCCAAAGGTGTTCTATCGGTTTGAGGTCAGGACTCTTTACACTTGGCACATTGCAGTCAGGCAAGTACCGCCAAACCCAGACTCGTCCATCAGATTGCCAGAGAAGTGTGATTCATCACTCCAGAGAACACATCGCCACACGTCTGTTGTGCTTTACACCAATGCATTTGACACTTCGCATTGCACTTGGTGATGTAAGGCTTGGATGCAGCTTTTCGGCCATGGAAACCTTCAATGAAGCTCTCTATGCTCTGTTTTTGAGCTCATCTGAAGGTCTGTAGCTATTGACTCTATTTATAACTTTATTGCAGAAAGTTGGCGACTTCTGTGTACTCTGTGCCTCAGCATGCGCTGACCCCACTCTGTGATTTTACATGGCCTACCACTGTGGCTGAGTTGCTGTTGTTCCCAATTGCTTCCACTTTGTTATAATACCACTAACAGTTGACAGTAGAATATTAGTAGTGAGGAAATTTCACAAATGATCTTATTGCACAGGCGGAAACCTATCACTGTACCGCGCTTGAATGCACTGAGCTCCTGAGAGCGACCCATTCTATCAAATGTTTGTAGAAGCTTCTGCATGCCTAGGTTAGAGGTCTTCACGGGTCCAAAAATTCTCACCCGAACCCGAAGAGACCCGCAATGTTCAACACAGACCCGACCCGGACCCGTCTATTATTTCAAAAACTGGACCCGGACCCGTGCAGATCCGAAAAATGCCAAAAATATATTACCCGGAACCGACATGGACCCGTCTATTATTTGATAGCTGGAACCGAACCCGCCGGGAAGACACAGACGCGACTGGACCCGATTGTCTCATATTACACAATATAACGTTACTGCTGTTAACAAGTTAATGAACGAGCTGCGAAAAATAACTTTGTCTCAGTCAGCCTACCTAACGATATATATAGCCGTTGTCTCCCTTGTACCTTGATTGTGATGTATTACAATATTCCTCATTAATTGTTCCAAGCATGCTTAATTCACTAATTTCAGCTGTAAAAGTCAATTTTATTTCACAGTGACGGATTTATGAGTTAATTCGCATAATAACTTTCACTGTTTGCCCTTTTGAACTAATAACTATTGCTCGTTTAGTGCCATGGCCGCTTGCATTACCATAATTTATTTGCCATAATCTCTCTGAGCCAAGTCTGACTAGCAGAACTTTAAGATTAAACAAGACGGCTCATTCATATTATTTTTAAAGTCATTACAGTCACTGCAGTCTGCGGAAGCTCGGGTTGCCATAGAAACATGACACGCGCTTGAGACTGCACTCGCGCGTCAGCTGGAGCAACCTGAAATATGAGCCTTTTTTTACGCAATTTGAGCACAGAAAATATTTATGTGACAGTTCACCTGAGGTCTTGTTGCTGATTTGAAATATATTCTTGAGTACATTATTACCGCGCGCATGCATTAAATCTGCCCGCTTTCTAAACGGCTGAGAGAGCGCGCGCGCGAGAGAGAGAGAGAACGCGCGCGCGAGAGAGAGCGCTTGTGTTTTTGTTGTTGTTGTGTATTTCTAAACCTCATTTCCCGGCTCACACTTTTCTTATCCTAATTTAGCAATTTGTAAGTTACACAAAACACACGAGCCGCGCTGACTCTCACGGCCAGGTGTTCTCCCAGTCCGATTGACATATTACATAGGCTACAACATTAACAGACCCGGGAACCGAAGTAATAGATTAGGACCCGACCCGGACCCGGCTGACCATTTAAAAAATAGACCCGAACCCGTACGGGTCCCGGGTCGGATCCCGGGTCCACGGGTCTCGGGTGCCCCGTGAAGACCTCTAGCCTAGGTGCTTGATTTTATACACCTGTGGCCATGGAAGTGATTGCAACACCTGAATTCAGTGATTTGGAGGGGTGTCCCAATACTTTAGGGGTGTCCCTTACTTTAGTGTAAGTGTATTTTGTTGATTGATTAGGTTGTTATCTTTCTTGCAAGTCCAAAAGTATGTACTTTTCATTAAAGTAAATTAAATCTCATGTGTCAAAATGTTTCTGGACTCCACCTCTCTTAAAAATAACCCTTGATGATTAAGTTGTTTTGATGGCTGCCTTTCCAAAAGGTCGATGAAGGGAGGGATCCTCTAATTATTTCATAGTAATTAGGCACCAGACCACATACAGAGCATTAATTTTACATCAGTGAGTTATAAGCTTTATAAAGATTCAGATTTGAAAACAGGTGTGACCTGTGCTACAGAGCTTCACGGCAAATGTGGTATTAATCTCCGAACTTGATCTCAGTCAGCCATTTCCTTTCATTTTTAAATTAGGAAACATTAATTAAGTTGCACATTTATGCGTTTATTTTCTACTTGCACAAATTGTTGCCTTGCTGAACTTGCTGAACCTTGCTTACCTAGCGTAGTGATTCGAAATGCGTTAAAGGCGCTGTATGTACGTTTTTGACTGTACTAAAGTACTAGTACTCAGATATTTAGGAAACACAGTATATTTAGTTATTTTGATATTTAGATCACATACTTGTTTCTCTGAAATACAATGCTACAGCCAAGTTTTACTTTGATATGTGAAATGTGTTGGAACGTCTATTTTTGTTTTTTTCTTGCTTCTATTGCGTGTCCACAAACTGGCAACCCGCGTGAGCATCGAGTCTGAGGAGGAGGGGGAAGGGCAAAAAATATTTTGAATTTAGACTGCACTGCACATTTTTTCTCCGGAAAAAATGGCGTTCAGAGGGTAATTTGGGTGTTATTTTGTCAAGGTTGCCTGCTAAAATTCGCATTCCTGGGTCTATATAACACATAATTGAGATCGCTTCAACCCGCAGACATGGAAAACAACCCACGGGGGGAAAAACGCAGACTTGGCAACACAGTGCAGTTGAGTTCTGTTGACATTTGACAACTACGTTATGCGTCGCTTCGTTGCTCTGATTGGTTGTAGGTCTATCCAATTGATGTCTTTCCTGGTTAGGTTGAAACACGCCCCATAATTACAGCCCAAAGGAGCAGTCTCAGACTCATAATCTGACTAGAATTGAGTATGACCACGTCAGGCTACAGGTATGATGCACAGCTTTGAGATTTTTAATATTTATTAAAATACATTATTTGACAGTTTATTTTAGATATCAAACATTTAAAGGGTGTGCATCATACCTGACAACTTCATTAACACTTTACAGTTGGTTTTGTGACTGTAGCCATTCTCTTCAAATGCTATTGACATTAAGAACATATATACCAGTGATGCATGTAACTTTACAGACAGCCCCTAAATTTGCAAATATCAAACGTCTATTGTCAAACCAAATTTATGCCAGTGGAAGTTGGCTTCTGCTAACCATCATATTTATTATGTAACTTCTCAATGGTTTAAAGCACAGTAAGCTATCTTTTATCATAGCAGGAGCATGTCTGTATGTTCTCAAAGGAACATTTCACCATTTTATACCTTGATAACATTTAGTTGGACTGTAGCAGTCACCACATTAGCCTGTTAGAGCATTAGCACGCCAATAAGTGACTGCTGCTGTCAGCAAGAAGCCCGACCAATCCTAAAGCTGCCAAAGATCACAGCTAGGAGTCACACGCCGGCACTAGCGGCTGACACTGCAAGGTGCCGTCACATGCCAGGCTAGCAAACTAGTCTCAAACACAAGGGCATGCGTCATCCTTTGAAGGACTAGTCTTTTTTTTTTTTTTTTTTGCCACATTAATAGAAAAAAGGCTGATGCTATTAGGCTGTAGATGTCGTGATTATAATTGCAGATGAATACATTTTTAATTAGGCTATTAGCATAGTGTAGCATAGCATCAAGGGTGTACATTTTATTTTTAGAAGATCCTTTTTTATGCAGAATTAAACATTTTAATATGGCAGTCAAGGAAAAAAATCTAGTCTGAAATGTAACAAGTTTGAAGATGTAATGCCACAGAAAAGTCATATCCTGTGAAAAACATAACATAAGTTTGATAGCATCGAATGTAATGACGTAGCAATTTTTAAAGGTGACTTAAGTACTACACAATTGATTAAACTTGTGTTAAAATCCCTGTTTCTGTAATAAAAGTAGGGCTGTCATTTTAAAATATTAATTGGCAGTCAGTGCTAACATTTTTTTTAAATAAAAAAAAATAAAAAATCATGGCCCCCAGAATATATTGTTGTATAAATTAATCTGCAAAGAGTAACAAAACTAATAATACACACACACACACACACACACACACACACACACACACACACACACACACACACACACACACACACACACACACACACAAAAACCTGTTTCTGGCTTATGTAAGTAAGGTTGTTAGTTTAAGATAGTTAAGTTAATTTAATTAAATAAATACATTTAAAGATTTAAAAAAAAAAAAAAACGGATCATGCTCATATAAAAAGTCCTGTTATTTATTTCTGTTATAATAACTAGGGTTGTCAGTTTAACATGTTCATTTGATCAAATGATTTAATAAAAAAGTGCACAACAAATGTAACGCTATTGATCATACCTGTGCGTAAGTTGTTGTTTCTTCTGCTCTTTGATGCGAAATATGTCATTTTATTGCACCATTTAAAGCCAACATTAATATCTGAAATTTGACAAATTTGAAGTTAAGCCCCTTTCACACCGAAGCATGAGAGCAATGAGGTTTACTCCACAGTAAATAATAGCTGGCCTCCGTTACTCTCACCCCTCTAAATCTCACTCCCGTCCGGGTCACGGCACCAACGAAACCACTCCTGTTCGAACCGCCCATTCCAAGTGGGACTCGAACCTGGGTCCGCTGGCATGAGTGTCAGATGCTCTAACAAGGAGGCTAAAGGCTGCAACCTCTAGCATCAGTTGCTAGAGCATGAGGTTTACTCGCACAGCGCCTACTGGCTGGCCTCCGTTACACTCACCCCCCTAAACCTCACTCCCATCCGGGTCATGGCACCAACGTGACCACTCCTGTTGGAACCGCCCACGCCAAGCGGGACTCGAACCTGGGTCCGCCGGCATGAGAGTTAGCTGTCCTCCTGTTTTCTTATCTGATAAAAAAATGTATCCACCTCAATTGAGTATGCCCATTTTCATGCACATTTTTAGAACTTATGTCCATCTCAGCTTTTCACATACAGTGTTTTTATACCCGAGATGCAAATAAAAATAGGTGGATGGAAACATAGCTAGCGACTTAGGTTTCCAAGTACTTTTTAACACTTTTATTGTATCAAAAAATAGCTTGATATGACAGCTAACAGTGTGTTTGCACTCCCCCTAGCCTGATGTTTTGGACTAACTGGAATGAGCAGAGGCCGAGCATTATGAGGTCGACCTTAACCGGACGGAACATCCGAGTCATTGTTAGCGTGGATGTCATCACCCCTAATGGACTCACCATCGACCACAAAGCCGAAAAGCTGTATTTTTCCGACGGCAGTCTCGGGCACATCGAGAGGTGTGATTACGATGGCTCTCACAGATACGTGAGTATGGAGGCGCTTTGTGTGACTTTTGAAAAATGCATGGAAGTGCATTAGCTGAAGCAGAGGCTGTGTCTTAAGAGTGCTGGAGAAATCTATTAGCCTTTGTAAAGCTTTTCTTTTTTGCTGAGGTGAGACATTGAAGGAGGACATAAAGAAAGTTCGATCCTCTCCACTGAGTACAGGTCGCTTGGGTTCAATACATTGTCACTTAAAATCAAAATTTGCTACCGAATATAAGGCAGAGCGTCGTCAAACAATCATTGATCATTTATCATTGATTGTAGTCCAAGGTAACAGTGTTTTTTCAGCATTTAAGGTCTTCCATTCCACTACAGGATGCAGATATTCGAGGCTAACATCCAGTGTAGGCAAATGTCAGCCTATGGTGCGTTGATCTGACCACACAAATACCGCAATATCAGAACGAGCAGTTTTTGGAGCTTGATTTAATGAAATGCTTTGTTTATCATGAGAAGGACATTTAAGCTATGGAACGTGTTGGATTTACAAAGACTTGTAAAGACCTTATATGTCAAGGCAAATTTGAGTTCTCATGCCATGACCCAGTTAACAGTTAACATATTTGGGTCATTGACAAACAATGTCTGTAAGTTTCAGTTGTTTAGATTCGTTTTTGACAGTTTTCATGTCAGGCGGTACAACCAAATAGTTGAATGTATACACTGATCAGGCATTATGACCACTGACAGGTGAAGTGAATAACACTGATTATCTCTTCATCACGTCACCTGTTAGAGGGATGGATATATTAGGCAGCAAGTGAACATTTTGTCCTCAATGTTGATGTGTTTGAAGCAAGAAAAAACGGGCAAGTGTAAGGATTTGAATGAGTTTGAAAAGGGACAAATTGTGATGGCCAGACGACTGGGTCAGAGCATCTTCAAAACTGCAGCTCTTGTGGGGTGTGTTCCCGGTCTGCAGTGGTCACTGTCTACCAAAAGTGGTCCAAGGAAGGAACAGTGGTGATAACAGGGTCATGGCCAAGGCTCATTGATGCACGTGGGGAGCGAAGGGGTACTAACACAATATTAGGAAGGTGGTTATAATGTTATGCCTGATTGGTGCGCACTGTAGTTGCACCACCTGACATGGCGAGTGTACCAACCTACCTATACTGGAAATTACTTGAAAAATGAATTTAAACTAAATGGGTTTTATAGAACAACATAATATATGTCAAGAATTTATCAAATGCACTTGGGCGAAAAAGTATGCACGTCATGTCATTGACCCATTTACAACTCTGCTCAAGGAGTTATTTCAATTAATTTAATGGGTTAAGCTACAAGAAGCTATTATTAACTCTCAAAGTAAACTTGCTTTTATGTTTACTTCCAACAAAGGCCAGGAACCGCAGGTAAGAGGGTTTGACAACCGCCAACAATGCTGCGGCGCGCTAAACGGCTCCTAGCCTGCTAATGAAACTATCTGCTCGCTGGGCTATTAAAAGGTGAAAATTGATCCGGGCGAACAAAAGGAGCATTTGTTTTCTTGTGTGTCAGACAGACAGAGAGGATAGAGAGGCGGGGATCTGCCAGAGCACGCTGTAGGAGGTAGTGCCATCTAGGTTACTGGTGACAGATCTGTAGCCTTTTCAGACTTCCTCTGGAGGAAATGACACGCACTGGATCTTGAACGTATATAGTCTGAGCCTCACATTCAAACTCCCGGGAGTTCAAAATTAATCATGCAAATTTGGATTTTCCCTCATGAAACTTTCTTAATAAAACAACACATGTAATATGACCCTATTTGCTTTCTTAAAGGTAAAGTGTGCAATTTCTGTGTTACTTGTATCACCCATCGGAATTGTAAAAAACAACTTTTTAAAGTGTTCCAGAAAATGTGCCCATTGTTTATTGTATTGCCATTTTTCTCCTCTAGTTTCCCTAGATTCCTTATTACCATAGTGAACGCGTTGTAGAAATGTTACAATAAACGTTGTAGAAATGTTACAATAATAAGTTCATTCAAATGAGAATCATTCGTCTCAATTCAGATAGGTGGTTTTCTAAGTTTTTAATCAAGTAATTTAAACATTTCTTTAAAGAAAGCATTAAATGTTGTAGTTAGTGTTGTAGAAACGTTACAGTAATATTCTCACTGAGAATTGTTTGTCAAAAAATTAAAATTAGCCATTTTTAATGTTTAAACATGTTACTACAAATGTATAAATGTTTATAAAGTAGTCAATGCGTTGTAGAACGCTAGAGTGATGTTATCACTTTCAAATGAGGATTTTCTCTTTGCATTGTTTGCTTTAGTTCAGATTTGCACTTTTTAAAATCATATTACTGTCTAATTTACCAATTTCTGTAATGTTTCTACAACACACTCCCTATTTGAGTGAATAAAAAAAAAATAAAAAAAGTTTTACAATGTCGCAGTTCAGCCCGCACATTCGATTGAAAATTGAGCTTTTTACAGAAATCTCCAATTCATTCCAATGGGGTGTTCTGTAAGTAAGAAAGAGGCAGAGCTTTTTTTATACTATTGTCTGAGGTCCACTTATGACGTTTGCATGGTTTCTCATTCAAAAATATCATAATTATTACCGTATTTTCCGCACTATAAGGCGCACCTTCAATGATTGGCCTATTTTAAAACTATTTTCATATATAGGGCGCACCGGATTATAAGGCACATAGAATAGAAGCTACTGAAGTCAAACGTTTGACGGGGTTTGTGTTAAGCATCCACTAGATGGTGCTGTGCTAAAGGGAATGTCAACAAAACAATCAGATAAAGTCAAACTTTATTAAGCGTTCTGACTACTCCGTTCACTCCCATGGTAACGTTGTTCAAACATTGATGTGCATATTAACAATATCTCCCAGGCTTGGTAATCTTTTGGCAGTTGCTGCGAGACGGAAGTTCGTTTGCGTATGGAGAGATTACGTCTTTTCGTAAAAGGAAAGCACCAAGAAGGACCGCCTCAATTCATCGATGTTCATGTCCCGTACTAGTGCTGTTGCCTTCATTTAAAAAGTGACTGTAGAGACGCGGTGCGGTTTTGTAGTTTACCAGTCGTACTGAAACATTTTATTATCATTAAATAGTTTTTATTGGTTTTTCATACTGAAACATTTTGACAGAGCGCCTTGATCCATATATAAGGCGCTCTGGATTATAAGGCGCACTGTCGTTTTTTGAGAAAATTAAAGGCTTTTAAGTGCGCCTTTTATTGCAGAAAATACGGTAAGTAATAGGCTATTTTCTACTCTGGTTTTGAGCCTAGCTCCTGGAACGCTGAAGACTTGGAAGTAAACGCCCACTGCTTTGGTTGGATAACAGCTCTGCATTATAATGAGCTTTGGCTCCCGTCAGTACACGTAGGGAATTGTTTTGAAAACTTGTGGAAAACTGCAACCGGAATGATGATTTGTCATTATTAAACAAACACAGTGATTTATCTCTCATCCACCCGCGATTAATTGGAATATTATTTTTTATTACTTTGCCCGCCCGATCTGACTTCATGCTTATGCGGCATTTTTATTGATTGGTAGCTCAATCCGGTTTAGCTCCATGGAGGCCTATGTTATTTATCTATCACACGTCAGGAGCGAGTCGGTGGGTGGGTCTACAGAATTAGGCGTTTACCTTCTTCGGTCGAGGCGGCGTTTCACCGCACTCTGACGTCACAGGGAGATTGCTGAGTTTGCTGAACCAGCTGTCAATAAAAGCCATTCTTTGACTAACAAGGAAGTTTTCAGCTCTGAAATTTACAGGATATTCTTATATTACCATGACTTCAGTGGTATCAAAAGCTCAAGGGAAAGTTGATTTCTCAATTCATTACCCCTTATATATAAAAATAATAATATAACAAGACTTTCAAGACTCTTGCCACTAGATGACCTTATAGCTCTGTATGGAGCAAATTAGCATTTCCACTGGTTCCTAAAGTCAGTTCTCTGGCTTTTATCTCTTCAGAATGCATTCAGATACACGTGTAAACATTATACAATCTTTTTGTTTTAGCATTTTTAGGTTGAATTTTGATCTTTTATTTTTTCATTTTTCTATGTATACTGAAGCATTCCTCACATTAATTCCTAAGAGGGTCAAATTAACGCGCGATGGGAGGATTTATTACTTTTTATATTTCAACCACATAAACTCCTCAAATCCAGTCGATTGGTCTTGGACCACTCCCATAAACACTCTAAAAAAAAATTAGAATGAGTTTCGGGTCAAAATGACCCGAGGGAAAGATGAAACAAAAGCATCTATCTGCACCTTGATTTACGTTGGGAAGCAAAGTCTAAGGTAATTCCTGCTTACAAACAGGGATGCCATTTGTGTCTACTGGTTTGTAATTCAATGTGAAAAATGTTGATCTCAAGAGAGCACAAAGAGGTTTTCACCTGTCGAGGCGACAGCTCTGATATTACTATATCATGCAGATGTGTCAGCTGCAGCTTTCATCCTGTTCCCTCACCTTTAAGAAAGGCTCAGAGACATGTACAGGCGGCGAAAGAACACTTGGGAATAAAGACGCCTCGGCTGCGAGAGGGCGAGGACACGTGTTTCACATGTTGTCGTCAAGGATTAAAGTGTGAGTCTCGCCCTCCACATGCCGAGCCACCTATTATTACAGAAAGACTGGCAATCAAACGGACGGCCCTTCAGAGACATCTGTGTCTGTGTGTGTTACTGAAGAGCGGTTAATGCCACACTTCATAACAGATGTGTGTGGCTCACGAAGCCTTCGGAAATAAATAGCAGAAACTGTGAAAAGCTTTTAAAGCTGGAGAAAATGTTTTTACAGATGGGTTACATACAGTTATAAGAGAAATCGCAATGGATTTGCAGTGACTTGTTTTGTGGACAGTTTAGCCATAACCTCACAGAAGTATTGGACTGGTTATTGTTTGTTTGTTTGTTTGTTTGTTTGTTTGTTTGTTTGTTTGAATTGAGCTTTACTTTTCACCATATTACAGAACAGAAGCCATGAAGGCCAAGGTGAATTTTCCCTCCCTCATCAAAATTATTTAAAATAATGAGTTATGTAATAAAATATTATATATATATATATATATATATAAGGGGTGTAACGATACGCGTATTCGTATTGAACCGTTACGTATTCGTATTGGTACGCTTTATGTACCGAACGGTTCTTGGACTAATTGATTAGATTTGGAAAATAAAAAAGTGTGTGAAATATAATATTATGCGTTCAACAATGAAGCCCAATAACCAAAACGACGTAACAGGCAAAGCCCCTGACACCGCCGAAGAGAAAAAAACAAACAACAAATATGTTTTAGGCTGCTCAGTCAGGTGCTCGCTTAATCAGTAGGCTACGCGCTGAATGCTCGTCGCAAAATGGCTATTGCGTTTAACAAACCAGAAATAGAAGATCCTCCAATAACCAACAGGTCTGGTGTTTGGGTGAACTTTGAATTCTCTGTAAGCTATGATGGTGTTGGCAAGACTGATGGATAAAAAAACAACAATGGTATGTCGCATTTGCTGATGGTACAGCAGCGGGAATAATTCATGTCATGTCAATCAACTCATTTACGCCGACAACAAGGAGAAAGGACAAGAACAAGACGATAAAAAGGAGAAACAGCCACAAACTATCCCACAAACTATCCCCGCAGCATTTAGACAGACATTTCCAACTTATTCAAATAGAAAAAGATATCACCGCGGCGAGTGGTCCATTTATAGCCGCGGATATGTCTGCAGTGCTTAGTCTATGAGGTGCGTATTTTTTCCGTACCCATGTTAACAGTTGCGGACTGCAAACGCAGCATATGTGAAAGCACAACAGGGCGTGCGGCTCCTGCACCGCATACGCAGCGCAAAACGCACCACATATGCACTGCAGACGGAGTTTTAACAACATGCTTAAAGTAATTGAGCCCCGTTACAATGTTCCTTCACGAGCCCATTTCAGCCAGTAATTCCTGCTTTGTACCAATAAACAGAAGCACAAACAGAGAACCAATTGGCCAAAGCAACAGTGGTTGCTCTGACAACAGACGGCTGGATGTCAAGGGCTACACAAAGCTACCTGACTGTAACGGCACATTACATTACCGATGAATGGGAGCTGAACAGCCACGTTCTTCAGACACGCCCCCTGGAGAGTCACACAAGTGAGGATTTGGCCAAAGGGATGACAGAAGCAGTAGTGTGTGAAAAAAGTGTGGAGAGAGCTAATGTAAAGAGCTAATGTCTATTTCTGTAACTACATAGAAGATGGGTAAAGTAGCTATTGCATCATATATATATATATATATATATATATATATATATATATATATATATATATATATATATATATATATATATATATATATATTGTGACGAAGCGACTGCCACTCCCACATGATCAGCGCCACCCCGTCTTGGAAATCGCCGCCCTTCACCAGGTTCCCGACTGGTGTGGGTAATAGAGAGAGGAGGGGAGCTGAAACTACTGAGAATTGAGAAATGGCTGTGAGTGATGAGGCACACCTGAGTATCATGAAGCCTCATCACCGCCACTGTTAAGTGCTGAGCGTGCCTCTCTCCAGGAGGCCGGCCTCTCCCCTTGTGCATGCACGCTGGTGTCCTCGGAGGTCCACGAAGGGAGCGCGGAGGGACTCCCCTGCTGTCCAGGATGGAAGTGCTCACGTAATGCCGCTGACGGGCTAGTACGCCGAGCCGCTCTTCCCCTCGACGTCCGCGGCTGAAGAGGATGAGCCGCCGCATCGAAGCCGCTGCCCCTCGCGCCTCGGACCAGGGTGAAGCGTGTGCTACCGCCGGACCCCGCCCCTTTCCCGGTCCACTCACTAACCTTCCGAGACGAGTTATTGTTGCCCCGAGGACACCAGATCCCCTGTAGTGTCTGTTAATTCCCCGTTTGTGAACAAGTTATGTGTTTGATGTGAATAAATGCCTCTTCGAGGGCTGACGCCACACCCCCTGTGTCTGTCTTGTGCTCCGACCCGTCACAATATATTTTATATATAAATTTAACACATTTTTGTAAACAAACGTTTATTTTGGATGGGATTAATCGCAATTAATCGATTTTTACAGCAAAAATCATTTTAAAGATTTTAGAAATCAAAGTTTTTACCATTTCTGTTTTTACACATAGCAGAAAAAATTCCTCAAAGATTCATTGACATTTTTAACCTTGCCTTTCAGGGCTTTTGCACCATATGGAGTTCTGAATAATTAAAAAGAACCTGTTAAACTTATGATGATACACTTTCCACTGACTAAGTCACGACAGTTTGCTTGTCTTTCATATGTATCAAAAGTTGTTTCAGTGAAACTTTTCACTGTTTACTTGTAAAGCCTAATGTTACAGGCATTTCTTGAGTATTGATTTTCAACCCTGGTCCGTTCCCCTCTCTACCATCTCAGCGTTTCTGAGTGATTGCAATCAATTTGTTTCTGATTTCCGTTCAGTTGCTTTAGGCACATAAAGAACAAACCCTTTCTCCACAATTTACCTTCCTCCCCGAGGCCATGCGTGATGTATCCCCGTGTCTGTTACGGCAGGGATTCCATTTACACTCTCCGTAGATCGGGGTTAATCATTTATAATGTCAGGGATAATGGAGGAGGGCTGTCCTTCGGGTGTCACAGTGGTTTCCCCCTCCGGCTCTGGCCAGGCCCGTGTGTCTGTGTGAATTATACAGACACTTCCGTGTGGTTTATTTTGGTCTGTGCACCCTTGTGATGAAGCGCACAAAGTAAACTGCTTGATGGAACTGTCCTGTACGCCATGAGAGATGCTTTGTTTTATTTATTACCGGGGCTTGGAAGTTATTGAATGTGTGTTTTTTTTTTTTTTTTTACAGGATAATTGCAATAGGTCTGTCTGTCTATCTTTCTCTCTGTCTGTCTGTCTATCGTTCTCTATGTCTGTCTATCTATCTGTCTATCGTTCTATGTCTGGCTGTCTGTCTATCGTTCTATCTCTGTCTGTCTGTCTATCTAGCAACCTGTCTGTCTGTCTGTCTATCTAGCGTTCTGTCCATCTGTCTATCTGTCTGTCTATCTATCTATCAGTCTGTCTGTCTATCTATCAGTCTGTCTGTCTATCTATCAATCTATCTATCTATCTATCTATCTATCTATCTATCTATCTATCTATCTATCTATCTATCTATCTATCTATCTATCTATCTATCTATCTATCTATCTATCTGTCTATCTGTCTATCTATCTATCTATCTATCTGTCTATCTGTCTGTCTGTCTGTCTGTCTGTCTGTCTATCTAGCATCCTGTCTGTCTGTGTGCCTGCCTATCGTTCTGTATGTCTTTCTGTCTGTCTGTCCATCTTTCACTCTGTCTGTCTATCATTTTGTATGTCTGTTCATCTAGTGTACTGTCTGTCTATCTATCGTTCTTTCTATCTACCTGTCTAGCATTCTGTCTGTCTATCTGTTTGTCTGTCTATCATTCTCTCTATCTATCTGTCTAGCATTCTATCTGTCTATCTGTTTGTCTGTCTATCATTCTGTCTATCTATCTGTCTAGCATTCTATCTGTCTATCCGTTTGTCTGTCTATCATTCTGTCTATCTATCTGTCTAGCATTCTATCTGTTTGTCTGTCTATCATTCTGTCTATCTATCTGTCTAGCATTCTATCTGTCTATCTGTTTGTCTGTCTATCATTCTGTCTATCTATCTGTCTAGCATTCTATCTGTCTATCTGTTTGTCTGTCTATCATTCTGTATGTCTGTCTATCTAGAGATCTGTCTGTCTATCTTTCATTCTCTGTCAATCTATTGTTTTGTATGTCTGTCTATCTGTCGTTCTGTCTATCTATCTGTCTATTGTTCTATCTATTAGTTGTTCTATCTCTTTCTATCTGTCTGTCTATCAAGCGTTCTGTCCATCTGTCTATCTGTCTATCTGTCTGTCTATCTATCTATCTATCTATCTATCTATCTATCTATCTATCTATCTATCTATCTATCTATCTATCTATCTATCTATCTATCTATCTATCTATCTATCTATCTATCTATCTATCTATCTATCTATCTATCTATCTGTCTGTCTGTCTGTCTGTCTGTCTGTCTGTCTGTCTGTCTGTCTGTCTGTCTGTCTGTCTGTCTGTCTATGATTCGGTCTGTCGGTCTGTCTATATGTCTGTCTATCTAGCATTCTGTCGGTCTATCTGTCTGTCTATCTATTGTTCTGTCTGTCTATCTATCGTTCTGTCTATCTTTCGTTCAGTCTGTCTGTCTGTCTACATTTCTTTAGGTCACATATTTTAAGGTCATGAAGAACAGATATGTGTGTTGAAACTTTTGACTGCTAGTCTATAACCTGAAATATTTAATAGGGCTCTTTTTAAACACATTTTTTTTATTGCCAGGTTATTTCTCTCACCTAAATTCTGCCTCTTAAATTTGTAGGTCATTGTGAAATCAGGACCCGGAACGTTCTTTGGCTTGGCAATTTACAGAGACTTCATCTTCTGGTCCGACTGGACGCAGCGGGCTGTGATCCGGTCTGATAAGTTCACCGGAGCCAACACAAAAGTGCTCCGTGCGGACATCCCTCATCAACCGATGGGAATCGTCGCTGTTTCCAATGACACCAACAGCTGTACGTAATTCATTTCGTTTCAAACATGGAACTCAAACCAAATGTTTGTACTTTAATTGAAGCTAAATTGTAGTGACAACAAACAATTGTACAGTGTTTCTAAAACCCTTAAATCAAAGTAGTTTATCAAACAAATTGTTTGAAAACTAGCCGATGAGCGTGGTTCTTGGTCGACGTGCCGAATGATTAGCAGTCTTGTTTGTATTAGTCACACAAAGCTTGTTTGTATTATTCACACAAGGGGTCCGAGATGCTTACTCTGTGATGACAGCAAACACAATGCAAAGTCACTGATGTTAGATGCGTCACAAGTCACCGGGGGCTTTTTTTGATGGGTGTGTAGTGAAGCTAGAACAAAATCAACACATTCTGACATTGGGGTCAGATAAGATGAGCGCCGTCACAATGTTCTTTGCTGATTCTGCGTATTGTGTGGCAAGCTGGATTTATATCAGCACAGTATGATAAATACAGAGACATCATATTAAAGGGTTAGTTCACCCAAAAATGAAATTGATGTCATTAATGACCCGTAAGACCTCTGTTCATCTTCAGAAGATATTTTATATTTAGTCCGAGAGTGTATGCAAGTGTATGCACACTATACTGTCTATGTTCAGAAAGGGAATAAAAACATCATCAGAGTAGTCCATATGTGACATCAGTGGGTTAGTTAGAATCTCTCGAAGCATCGTAAATACATTTTGCTCCAAAAATCACAAAAACTACGACTTTATTCAGCATTGTCTTCTCTTCCCTGTTTGTTTTCAATCCTCAAATAAACATTCGAACGGTTGTGAATCAACGTATTGATTCATGATTCGGATTGCGTGTCAAACTGCCAAAATCACGTGACATTGGCGATCCGAATCATGAATCGATTCACTGATTCATAACATATTAAGAAAAAGAACCAGGATTGTGATTCTAGTTTCCGATTATTACATATTCTCAAGAACAGATTGAGAATAATTCCTTTTTGCTTCAAATCTATATTCTTAATTAAGATTAAATTGTACATCCATATTATAATCTAGATTCTGTTTGCTCTGAATATATAGATTATAAATCAAGATTGTGATATATATTCAAAATGTACTAATAATATACTAATATTAGTAATATACTAATAATGCAGATTCCCTTTGGATTCAGATTGTGATTGTACATCCAGATTGTGAGCTAGATTCCTTTTATATGAAACATATAGACTTAAAACAAGATTGTGATTTAGATTCAGATTATATTCTCCATATTGTAGTCTAGATCCTATTTGCTCCCAAAATATAAATTCTAAAAGGTTTTATAGCGTTCTAAATTCAGATTTATGAGGTAGAAATACAGACTGTGAATCATAATATTTTTTACTCTAAATCCGGGTTGGATTCAGATTATTATCTATATTTCACATTCCGTTTGCTCTGTATAGATATATTCAGATTGTGAGCCAGATTCCTTTTTACATTAAATATAAGGACTTTAAACACGATTGTGATTTAGATTCAGATTATAAGAAATGTTTTACCTCCATATTGTAGTCTAGATTCTATTTGTTTCCAATATATAAATTATAACATATAATTTGGGGATCTAAATTCTGATTTCTGAGCCATAAATACAGTCTGTGATTCATATTATTTTGATCCGGATTTTGGATTCAGGATTTTGGAAATACGGAATTCAGGAAATCCAGGAAATCTGTATTTTGGATTCAGATTATAATCTGTATTTACGTTTAGATTGTAATCCGGATTTCATTTTCTCTAAATATTAAGATTCATTCATCAAAACTGGGGTTTAGATTTAGATCTAAACTCAAAATAAAATGTATAATTCAGATTCATTTTTTAAATCATTTTCTAGCTTTTTATTGTACATCCCTGATGTAATCAAGATTACATTTGCTTTGAATATATAGATTCGAAATACAGATTGTGATTTAGATTCCAATTATGTTTTCAATCTAGATAATGAATCTAAAATAAGATTTATATTGTATTTTTTGTATTTTATCTTGATAAAAAAGAGAGATATAGTAAATGCAAAGTGCATTTAAAAAAAAAAAAAGTTGAATGCATATATTTGCATGCTTTAATATGCAGTTTCAGTTGTGAACTGGGGTTCTGCTGACAAAAAAAAAAAAATCCCACTAAATGCCCAGCCTGTCCTCCACTGCTGGAAGTACATTTACATAAATTTCGTTTAGTGAGCATGGTGACTTTTACGCTTATGTGTCCCGACCACGAAACTTACACCTGCAGTGCTTGGTAATTGCATCTGTTAAAACTCACAAGGAGCAACACATTTCAAGTGCCTTAGGCGCAAATCTCTTTAATGCGAAGAAGCCAAACTCGCTTCGCCCGGGAAGTAAAACTGCACCATGAAATTTACAGAATTAGCAGAATTTATAGTACGTGACACATTTATAGAATGCCCACTTTCCACTGCGCCTCTTTCTTGGCTTCGATAGAGACATTTCTTTGTTTGCGGTTCAAGCCTCAGTGTTTCAAAGGACTCTAATGGAAGCGGCTTAGATGCTTGGCATCCTAAACCGCAAATGGAGATTTTCTCATCTCAGGCCTCTCTTAGGAGATTTGGACCTCAGTGGCCACCGTTCCTCCTATCTATATACTGCAGATGACTCTATTAAGGGAATTCGCTCAGACTGTGGTATAAAATGCTGAAAAACAGATAGAAAAACATTCACAGTCATCCGCCCAGTCATAACTCAACTGAAAGAGTAAAAACTGCTAAGAGAAACTTAAATTGAATGAATATTCTATCATATTTTTTTTCACCTTATAAATATAATGACATCATTTTTATTTGTTGGTGAACTGTCCCTTTAAAAGTGTGGACCATCTGCAATTCCTTTTATTCCAACTAATAAACATTCCTTTATAATCACCGGCCAACAGAAATCAGCCATCGATGAGTCCAAGCTATTTAAAGCCCCATCCCATAATAAGCAAAAACCTCCCAGGACTAAAGCCTCATGTCGCTGCGGTGCAAGACGCCGGCCCAATGCACTCATCTGAATCCTCACCATTTGTGCAGGGGAATACGCTCGGCCCAAGGCTCCAAAATCTGGCAGCCACGTGTGTGTAGATAGCGCACGGTTCAGAGACCCGCGCTCCACGCCAAGGTCTGTGCCAAACACAGTTCAAACTCACACCCGCTGAGGAGCCCAACCCTCTGACTGGCACTGCAAGAGTGCCCTTCAAGCCGCGTGTGTGTGTGTGTGCGCGCGTGTGTGTGTCTGTCTGCAGCGCCAGGCAAAATGTGTTTGGGCCTGGCGCTGGACCCCTTATAAAAATAGGACCCCTTGTGTTGAAGGGGTCCTATTGTGCCGTTTTACGAAGTCTTGATTTTGTTTTTGGGGTGTACTAGAATAGGTTTTCATGATTGATTGTTCCAAAGATGCATTATTTTCCTCATATTTTACATCATCGCAGCTCCTCTCTTCCCGGTTTGTCTTAAATGTTCTGTTTATTCCGTGTTTCAGTGAAGCCCCTCCTTCTCAAATTTGTTGTGATGTACTAAAATGAGTGATTTGTAATCAAGGATTTCTCTTATTTCTTCCAGGTGAGTCGTCCCCCTGCAGCGTGAATAATGGAGGGTGCCATGACCTCTGCTTTTTGACTCCGCTTGGTGTGGTAAACTGTACTTGCCGTGGGGAACGGATATTGCTGGATGATAACAGATGTGTATGTAAGTCCTGTACCCTCTCTCTCTGTTTCCCTTGCTCATTTCCTGGATCTTTTTCAAATTGCCCCGGATTTTCTAGTGTGTCCTGGTACTTCGAATCATTTATAGATTCTAAATCAAGGATCAGGATTCAGATTATAATCTATAGTATGAATCCTGATTTATTCTGAAACCATATCATTGTAATCCAATTTAATTTTGCTCTGAATATACACTCTGTCGCCAAAAGTATTGGGACAATACCTCCAAATCATTGAATTCAGGTGTTCCAATCACTTTCATGGCCAAATGTGTTTAAAATCAAGCACCTAGACGTGCAGACTGCTTCTACAAACATTTGTGATAGAATGGGTTGCTCAGGAGCTCAGTGAATTCAAGCGTGGTGTGGTGATAGGTTACCATCTGTGCAATAACTCCTTTTTATGAAACTTTCTCACTGTTAAATATTCCACGGTCGACTGTTAATGGTATTATAATAAAGTGTAAGCAACTGGGAACAACATCAACTCAAGCCACGAGCGGGGTCGGCGCATGGTGAGGCGCACAGTGCACAGGAGTCGCCAACTTTCTTCAATAGCTCCAGACCTCCAAACTTTGGGACGCCTTCAGGTTAGCTCAAGAACAGTGCATAGAGAGCTCAATGGAATGGTTTGTATGGCCGAGCAACTGCATCCAAGCCTTATATCACTAAGTGGAATGCAAAGCATCGGATGCAGTGGTGGAAAGCACGGCGCCACTGGACTCTAGAGCAGAGGAGACGTGCTCTCTGGAGTGACGAATCACGCTTCTCTGTCTGGCAATCCGACGGATGAGTCAAGGTTTGGCGGTTGCCAGGAGAACGGTACTTGCCTGACTGCATTGTGCCAAGAGTAAAGTTTGGTGAAGGGGGGATTTTATAGTGTGGTTGTTTTTCAGTGATTGGACTTGGCCCCTTAGTTCCAGTGAAAGGAACTCTTAATGCTTCAGCATACCAAGACACTTTGGACAATTTCATGCTCCCAACTTTGTGGGAACCGTTTGGGGATGCCCCCTTCCTGTTCCAATAGGACTGCACAGTGCACAAAGCAAGGTCCATAAAGACAGGGATGAGTTTGGTGTGGTCCCAACTTGTCCTGACCTCAACCCAATAGAACACCTTTGGGATGAATTAGAGCAGAGTTCTCATCCAGCATCAGTGCCTGACCTCACAAATGTGCTTCTAGAAGAATGGTCAAAAATTCCCCTAAACACACTCCTAAACCTCGTGGAAAGCCTTCCCAGAAGAGTTGAAGCTGGCAGGTGTCCTAAAACTTTTGTCAATATAGTATATATTTTAAATCCAGATTGTGATCTAAATTCTTGTTTCAGATTGTGGAATAAATTCTTATTTCAGACTGTGCTCCAGATTATTTTGGCTACACTTTAAATGTCAAGAGGATGGCAGTTTTAGATCCTATCTGGATATGAAGCATTATACCCTGCTTTATGTCTTTACTCCACAGCTGCATAGTTGATTCTTCTGGCGTGATCTAGATATTAGATGTTTTGCCTCTATAGTAATCAAGATAATGGATATCTTAAATTTGGACTTGTCTTTGCTCCAATCTAGATCTTGATACTGAAACATCCATCAACCTAGAATATATTTTTTTTCCTCTCACCAAACTTTAAGAACGTTAGATGAATAGATTTTTCTTTTCAGGACAGCTTTATTCAGACACTATACACAGTGTCTTTCAGTCTGGGATTGCAGCAGCTCTCAACACTCACTTTGAGAGGATTACGGGGCTTATACACAGATGTGTTTTTGTGTTCGAACAGCTAGACATAGTGCATCTGATGGAATGGAACAGAACGCAAGTGACTCAATGCAAAGGCCAAGGAGAGGTCCCTCTGATGTTTGTATACATATACTAACAGTAAAAAAGAAAAACGTGCAAATGGAAATTGTCCCATTGCTAAGTCTGACCTCGAGTCCTTGGCTGATTGTGTGTCGAACACTCCAGAAGTCAATGCACATTCCTAATCTTTACTTCAGCACATCACAACTCAATGCAAATGTCTTTTACTCTTGTCTTCTAGCCATGAACTCCTCCTGTAACATCCACTCGGAGTTCCAGTGCGGCAACGGGGAATGCATCGATTACCAGCTGACGTGTGACAGGATCGCACACTGCAAAGACAGGTCGGATGAAAAGATGCAGTACTGCGGTAAGAAACCAATCAGGCGGGATGTTATGTTTGAGCCCTAATATCTAAATTGAATGAAGGAAGTTACAGAAGCTCTTCCTGTTTTCTTGTGGCTTGGACTAATAAGACAAGCTTACTGCAGTCTGGCAAAAACGTAATGAGTGATGTGACAGACCAACTGCTCTCTCTCTCTCTCTCTCTCTCTCTCTCTCTCTCTCTCTCTCTCTCTCTCTCTCTCTCTCTCTCTCTCTCTCTCTCTCTCTCTCTCTCTCTCTCTCTCTCTCTCTCTCTCTCTCTCTCTCTCTCTCTCTCTCTCTCTCTCTCTCTCTCTCTCTCTCTCTCTCTCTCTCTCTCACTCTTTGCAGTTGTTTTCAGATAGTTTTGCTATCGAAACTTTACATTGCACATATCCATCCATCCATCCATCCATCCATCCATCCATCCATCCATCCATCCATCCATCCATCCATCCATCCATCCATCCATCCATCCATCCATCTATCCATCCATCCATCCATCCAAAATTGCCACAGTTACATACATGCTATTGTAAAGTCCTATGCCTAATCCTCATCTTTTTCATTCTCTAGAAAACCGGAACTGCAGGCACGGCTTTAAATCATGTTATAACCAACGCTGCGTGGCTAACCATCGCTTCTGTGATGGCGTTAATAATTGCGGGGATAACTCGGATGAAGTTTACTGCAACAGTGAGTATTGTTTATTTTTTGTTACAGATTTGAAACACATCCGCAGCCCAATGAGGGTCAGTCCAGGAATGTTAGTTTTTCAATGTTCTACCCAACAAGAGAAATTCAGACCATCAGTCAATACCCTTTAATCCTCACCTTGCTCGAACGTCTAAATAACAACGCAGAATCACATCTATAATGTAGACAGTACAAACCTCAGATCTCTGTGCTATGCTTCAGTAAAAGACAGTAAAAGTTGTTCTCTTGCCAGCAATGCAGAATCGAAATGGCTTTCCAGAAACTGGTGTTATGTGATTTTGTAAATAAACAACTAATTGCATTACAGCTATTTTTATTGTAACGAATCAAGTTTATATATACGAATCAAACTCACATCTCTTTACAAAGAACAGTTTTGCATTCACTCTATCTCTGGACTTGAAAATGGAGTAAAATCTCATTTTAAATGTAATGGCTTACAGTTCAGTTTCTGCTTACACATATTTTTGAAACACTGTCTGCTTAAATATTAATGTTCTTTCCATTCTAAGTATTCTTTATCATTTAGAATTATGCAAATGTATAAGGGAAGTTAACCAATGCATAAAGTTTTGTTATTCAGTTTTTTGTCTTGTTTCCAGTCTAAATATCTAAAAATTCTTAAATCAGAAAGCATTTACTAGACAAGTGAAATTACATTAGTGATAAGACATTGTCTTGTTTTATGGAAAATAAAACCAATATTTGCTTAGAGTTTTTGCTTAAAACAAGCAAAATGATCTGCCAGTGGGGTAAGATAAATAATATTGTTTCTGTTTGAAATCTTGTTTATGTCCCAAACAGAAACCAGATTATTTTCCCCCTATTTGCAGATATTTTCACTTGTTTTAAGCAAAAAGCAGAGGTGGACAGAAGTGAAATGTTTAGACTTTCTGCTCAAGTGCATTTACAAGTTTATGTACTTTAATCAGTGTTTTTCTTTGGAAAACTTTAACTTCACTACATTCCAAAGCATAATGTTGTACTTTTCATGAACAAAAGGGTTATTTTTACCTTCAATACTTAATTACATTAAAAATGTACTTGTACTCAAATTAAACGTTGAAGTAATTTTACTTTTTAAAATTGAGAAAGTACTACATTTCAAATGCACTTAAGTATTAAATGATATCCAATATGTAATGCAGTAAAAAGAACAATATTATGTTTTGGAATGTTGTGGAGTAAAAAAAATCCAAAGAAAAACATTCTGATAAGGTACAGGCAATTAAATAATGTACGTAAGCAGAGTAAGGCCCCAATCACACAGAACGCGTTTCGCAACATCATCGCATTTATTTTCTGTTGTCCAATCGAATGAATGGAGAGGCGGGCCTTCCGTTGTGTTGACCGTTACATTGATTTGACTGACAGTACAGGTGATTCGGGGGTTGCCTAAAAACATTAAAAAAAAACAGCGCACTGCTCTTTTCTGAATGAAAAAACGCCAACCAAAAAATGGGAGTGTAGTGCGCCTAGTATTTTCGAACCTGAAAAACGCGTTCTGTGTGATTGAAACCTAAAGTTACTTTAAGCCTCTGGCAAAAACTCACTATTTCGAAAAAGATAAAAAATATTATGTCATTTTACTTATCTAATAAAAGTATCTTGATTTAAGAATTTCTTAGATATTTGGACTGGAAACAAAAAACAAATACTAAGTAAGGAAAGCTTTTTTTGCAGTGTAGGACTTTGCGTTCACATTACATGCTGAACTGTTCTCAATTCGGACTGTTTTAAAAGGTTTTGGCTTATTTTAAAGTGGTCTGACTTCATTTTAAATGGTTTGGTTTGCTTTAAAGCTGTCTTAATTCAAAGCATTTTGTTTTGTTTTAAAAATGGTTTGACTTCATTTAAAGCATTTTGGTGTACTTTAAAGTGGTTTGACTTCAATTAAATAGTTTGGTGCTTTAAAGGGGTCTGGCTTCATTTGGCGCTTTCACACATGAGCCACAAATCTACATTCAGCGCCCTGAAATGAATCAGAGGTTCTTTAAACATGATGTTAATGAACTGAGTACCATTATTTCTGTTTGACTATTTTGGGCTGCATTCTTCCCCGTGGTTCCAGATTCCTCGTGTTTGTCCTCCGAGCGACGCTGTGCAGACGGTTCCTGTATTCCTGCATCATTCTGGTGTAATCAGATCATCGATTGCGCTGACGCGTCGGACGAGAAGAGCTGTAGTAAGATTAACATGTGAAGGCGCTAGCCTGTTCACACTTCTGATGGCGGGCGTTTGCATGTCACTGAACGTGTGAAACACTCGTCTCATTGTCCTCTCTTTGTTTCCAGACAGCACAGACTGCATGGAATACTACAGACTGGGTGCTCGCGCCAGCAAAAGCGAGAGGTTTCTAAGCTGCAATTCCACGTCTCTGTGTGTTCATCCCTCCTGGATCTGTGACGGAGCCAATGACTGTGGGGATTATGCCGACGAAATACACTGTCACGGTAGAAATGCATTTGCTCTCTCTCTCTCTTTCTCTCTCGACCTGTCTTTCTCTTGTTTGTTTGTGTTCAAAGTACAAGATTGTCACGTTCAGAATGGAAAATAGGGCTGGGAACAAAGGGAATTTTTTACAAAGTTCATATTGCAACGCAGTGACGGCTCACATGGCTAGTGCCTTTTATGATGCTCCGAAACACGGACCTTTTTTTTTTACTCAATCACACTGAGGCCTGCCAAATATTTGACAGTAATATGCTTAGATATTTATGATATATGTAGAAGGCCCAGGTCCTACTGAGAATATTTAGTGACTTAATAAGTCCTTTCGGCTGAATAAAACACAACTCTGGGAGTCGATAATTATGTAGAATTTTTTTGTGGAGAACTTTACAGCCCTGTCAGAATTTATGAGTTGAGCGCACATGAACGGCGCCACAATATCGTAATTAAAAGTTGGAAACTCTGGGTTTTCTTTGAAAGTTTGGGCTTGTCAATGAAAGAATCACGGTGGAAAAGGGTTGCTAACAATCACAATTGAAGTTTACAGTTACAGTTCAGTTTGCACACACACACACACACACACACACACACACACACACAAACACACACACACACACACACACACACACATTTTTTTTTTTTTGTGAAATGTGGGGACATACTATAGGCGTAATGGTTTTTATACTGTACAAACTGTATTTTCTATCCCCCTACACTGCCCTATCCCTAAACCTAAATCACAGGAAACATTCTGCATTTTTACTTTCTCAAAAAAACTCATCCTGTATGATTTATAAGCATTTTGAAAAGTGGGGACATGGGTAATGTCCTCATATTTCACCCTCTCCTTGTAATACTTGTCATACCCATGTCATTATACACATTTGTGTCCTGATATTTCACACACACACACACACACACACACACACACACACACACACACACACACACACACACACACACACACACACACACACACAGTCTTGCTCAGGGATCATACAAAATGCATGTTATTTTTTATTTAGTACTGTCCTGAATAAGATATTTTACATAAAATTTGTTTACATATAGGTCACAAGACAAAAAATAGCTGAATTCATAAAAAATAGTTTATGTGCTCTAGAGGGGGTGAAAAGTTTTGATGGATGAAGTGTTTTTTTTTTTTTTTTTAAATATCAAATACTTTTAATTTAGTACTGCCCTTCGGAAGCAACAGAAGGTACTCACATGTTTCCCGCAAGACCGATTAGTTACAATTTACCTTGATCTTCAAATTCAAAAAGGTTTCACCAAGTTTTTTAATGTAACATATCTTATTCAGGACAGTACTAAATAAAAAATACAACATCCATTTTATATGATTCTGCAAGGGGTGTGTAAACTTTTGAGCAAGACTGTATATGACATACATTTTTAATAATGATTTTCATATTTTAAAATCTTGGATATAACAAAACAAGATATAAAGGCATTTGAAAAGTACTGAATATAAATGATACCATGGTTTCCTAGACGGTTTCCATGTTTTTATACAGCGAAAGAAAAATGTTTTAATAAAAATCAATGCCATGGGACATAAAAGTGCCTGTAAACACCCAGTTATGATTTCCAATCTTCTCTGTACAGTAGGAGGTTCCCTGGAGGTCTTGAAGGCAGACATGATACACCATACAAATATGTGTTTGGTAGCTAAAGTTGCTAGCACTGATTCTCTGGGCGTGTTTGCTCGAAAAAGTGTATGCTCTTTGAAAACTCCAGAAATTAGTACAAACCTTTAAAATAAATATGAAGGCGTGCTGTGGTTTCTCCAAACAAGGTACACTGTTGCAGACGTTGCAGGTTTAGAATGGCCTCAGAAACCAAACAAATATAAAAGCGCAGATAACAAACTGGAAGGTTGAAGCTAAGGAAGGCATTCAGAGGTCGGATGATTGATTTGTTTACAGCATGCACACTTTTGTTGGTGGTGAACCTAGCAAAACCCTCTGGTGATATCAGGCAGTAGGAATCACAGATGGTTTTCTACAGGTTTCTCTAAACCCTCACCCGTTTTGCCCTTCCTCCCAGCTTCTGCAGTCCACGCGTGTGAGGACGGCCATTTCGCGTGTCCCAGTGGAAACTGCATCTCCAGCGTCTGGCTGTGCGACGGACAGAAAGACTGCGAGGACGGAGCCGATGAATTTCAATGCGGTGAGCGCCACCTCCCTACATTTATCAACTAATCACGCCTGCCGGACACATTCTGCACTCTATATGTCTTCCTAATGAATATATTCACGTCTAAAGATTTTATTTATCTTCTAGTCACGAGTGACCATGTACATTAAAGCGTAAGTGCTATTTTATTCTATTGATCCACTTGTCACTGCTGGTATGTGGTAAGTGCTAAATGCGGGAGTTTAGCTGCTTGACATTCCTGGCTTTACAGCGCTACAGTAATCAAAGTTAATGCTTTTTTCCTTGTCTACTCTGTCTTACTCTTTTATTAAATTCCAGACGAATTACTGTACAAGTCTGATAATCCGGTACCTTTTGTGTGGTTGCATTTTAATTAAGCTCATTTCTACCTGGTTTCTGAAATACCCAATAGCCGTTTTGTCGGGCCAGCGCGAGCCAGGGCTTTCAATGGAATGGGCTTGACTAATAGCCTCGAACCTGTAGCACCAATCCCGTTTCCCCCGTCGGGCCAGAAGCTCATCAGCGCTTCACTAAAACCCCACCCATAACACACCTTTCTGGAGCAATGTCACACAAACCCATCATTTCACCAACAAATGGAACTTTTATCAGAAAACTTGTCAGAAAGAAATCTCTCGAAACTAGCGAGAACGCAAAACCAACATGATAAAAGCATCTGTTTGTTGCCATTTTTGTAGTTTACTTAAAGATTTCCAACCCATGCACTGATGTTTTACCACAGTTTTACAATAATAAGTGATGCGGTGGGTCAAAAAAGTATTTAGTTAGCTACCAATTGTGCAAGTTCTCTCAATTAAAAAGATGAGAGAGGCCTGTAATTTTCATCATAGGTGCACTTCAAATATGAGAAAAAAATCACACTGTCTGATTTTTAAAGAATTTATTTTGCAAATTAGGGTGGAAAATAAGTATTTGGTCACCTAAAAAAAGCAAGATTTCTGGCTCACAGATCTGTAACAACTTCTTTAAGAGGCTCCTCTGTCCTCCACTCGTTACCTGTATTAATGGCAACTCGTTATCAGTATATTCTGATGAAAGAATGCTGAGTTGCACCATAACTTCTGTGAAGCATGGGGGTTGAAACATCATGCTTTGGGGCTGTTTTTCTGCAAAGGGATCAGGGCGACTGATCCATGTAACGAAAAAGAATGAATGAGACAATGTATCGTGAGATTTTGAGTAAAAACCTCCTTCCATCAGCAAGGGCATTGATGATGAAATGTGGCTGGGTCTTTCAGCATGATAATGATCCCAAACACACTGCCTGGGCAATGAAAAAGTGGCTTCGTAAGAACCATTTCAAGGTCCTAGAGCGGCCTTCCCAGTCTCAAGATCTCAACCCCATAGAAAATCTTTGGAGGGAGTTTAAAATCTGTGTTGCCCACCGACAGCCCCCCCAAAAAAAACACTGCTCTAGAGGAGATCTGCATGGAGGAATGGGCC
Source organism: Pseudorasbora parva (assembly GCF_024679245.1). Taxonomy (NCBI): domain Eukaryota; kingdom Metazoa; phylum Chordata; class Actinopteri; order Cypriniformes; family Gobionidae; genus Pseudorasbora; species Pseudorasbora parva. Next base: position 19,211,217 of record NC_090185.1, on the reverse strand, counting down.
AGACTACCAGCAACAATGTGTAAAAACCTTGTGGCGACTTACAGAAAACGTTTGACCTCTGTCATTGCCAACAAAGGGTTTATAACAAAGTATTGAGATTAACTTTTGTTATTGACCAAATACTTAATCAACCACCTTAATTTGCAAAAAAATTCTTAAAAATCAGACAATGTGATTTTCTGGATTTTTTTGTTTTGAGAGAGAGACATTTTTTTTCTGTTTCTCATTGGTGGCTGACTAAATACTTTTTTGCCCCACTGTACATTGATCATAATGTGCCAAGACTTACCATTATTTCAAAAAAGAAAGAAGATATGCTTATTTATTAAGTCGCATCTGTTCATTTATTTGTAGTCACATTACTATGATTACATCACATTTTAAGAAAGAATGATAATTTCTGCAAATTGTCCACCAAATATACGACCTGTGGAGTTAGCACTCTCCCCAGTGACAGTTCCAATACAGTTAGGCTATATTTTATGGAGCTCCTAAAAAAAACAGAGTTGCTTTATTTTCTAACATATGCAGATCTAAAAATGGATATCAGACAGTCTGGTATAAAGAGATGAGACATACCGATAGATCAAATAAATACACAATAACAATAGCCTATAGGATTTGTTTGATTTCTTCAAGCGGTTGTATTTACCATGTTCACTATACTGTAGTAATGGTTAGTCTGCTTAGATTTAGCATTGCATATAAGTATTTCTGCCTTATATGGTGATCAGATTCCACATCGGTTCACAAACTGAAGTTATTTTAAACACTTAATGCTGTCTGAAAGTGAGTTTGGAGCTAAAATGATTTTTAAAGTCTTTAATGCTGATGTGAGCTGTTAACGCTGCTGTCTACAGACTCAGATAAACTCTGCCTTTGTTCTTAACCACTCCTCATGCCCGAGTGTTTGGAGGTCTAACAATACCCTGGCGGTTGACCCAGAGGAAGCCCTGACAAGGAAATGCGACCTGCCCTGGCACACACTAGCACGCCCGACTTTGACCCGAAAGTGGAATTGCAGCTATGGTGCAACTTGGACACATCATCAGTGATAAACCAAGCGTCATAGGGTGTTTTGGGTCTTAGAGCATTAGACGCCCTCGCCGGAGCGACCCAACCGGGGCTAATTAGACCCCTGCTTGTGTCCAAGTAGCGCACTACCCCATGGATCACCCCTCTTAATCCACATCTAATACCAATGTAGAGACTTCCCTGTAAAGCACCTCAATGGGCTTGCAGTTGGCCCTCAAGCCATGCCTTCTACATTCCTCCGCCAGTTTGAGATTATTGGCCTTCTTGCGCTCATTGGCCTTCCCAAGGGACAGTAAGCTCCAGCATGGCCACTTGCTTGGAACAGTCAGATGTTAACACCATATCTGGCCTGGTGTTGTCCTTGTATTGTTTTCCTGGAAGCTTCAGCCGCTTGCCCAGGTCAACCTTCAGCTGCCAATCACGATGTTGCGCCTTAGTGGGAGCTGATGTTTGCTCTGGTCATGAAGCCACCTCTATCTCCTCTCTCCCAAGGCTTTCGGGCAGTAGCCAATTGTGGATTTTTTTCCCATAATTGCTAGTTTATGTCCCATTATGACCTAACTGCAATTTTTTCAGAATTTCAAACTCCCAGTCTCCCTGTGGTGCTTTATATCTCACGATGTGACTTTATTTCTTGCAGTTATAACACTGTTTCTCACAATTTGCTAATTTGTACCTCCCATTGTGACTTAATATCCCAAAATCTCTGGTGCTCTTTGCATGGCAGTCAAAAATGACAGATTTTAAAACAAGTATTATTTCAATGAAATTTAAATTTAAGTTTGATAATGTTTTTATTTAAAGTTGTATCTTTAAGGGATTGTATAGTACTAATTTAATTTTATACTGTAGCTATAATACATTTATAGACCTGTGAAATTTCCCACTTAAACTGTCGTAAATCTTGAAAGCTTTAGAACACAGACTTAAGTTTGATCTCTTTTCAAAAACACTTGGCAGATTATTGCTGAAGAGAAAAAAAAGTTTGCGAATTTTGCGTTTATTGTTATGAAAAAACAGAAAATACTATTTTCAATTTTTACATAAAATATATATTTTCAAAAACACGTTTTACTCTAAAACGGCAAGAGAATCAAAGCCATAAATCTAAATAAGTTGTGTTGCAAATTTGAGCGTAATATCTAAATTAATTTTACTTTCAGGTAGATTTTGTTAGGGCGCAGTACCAAAAGCTTCCACTAGATGAAATTCATCTCCCATTCATTTCCAATGCGGTGTGACAATTTTTTTTCAGGACCATTTAAAATGTTCGAATCATTTCCATGATTTTTGTTTTATAATTGCATAGCAAGTGCCAAAGCCTTTACCAAGTTTCGTAGCATTCGGATGAAGTAAAACATAAAAAAAATAAAATAAAAAAACATAAAACTGAAGAGCATCAGAGGGTTAAATCTTGCAGCGTGGCTATATTTTTCTCATTATAGCGATTACCCCCCCCCCCCCCCCCCCCCAGAATTGTTACTATATCTCAAAATATGACAATATGATTATTTTCCGTAATTTCTGCAATTTTCGCCAAAAAACAAACAAACAAATAAATCTCACAACTTGCTACTTTACATTTTACATGGGGACTTTAATTCCCAAAATATTTGGGATAATAATTTCATTGTGACTGTTAATCACTATCGTGACTTTATATTGTCCATGTGACTTTAGTATTACAGTCTGACTATAATTTTTGTTGTTGTTGCTTTACCTTAAATTAACCTATTTTAAATTTTACAGTTACAACATACTAAGTCTCTTTATTTTCCTTCTTTATAAATCTTAGTAAAAATAATGATGAAACACTTTTACTCACTTTTGTCATTTTTGAAGTTCATCAAGTCTTGGGTAAACCAACCCAAGACTTGTGCGTTAGAAGAACTTTATAATAGCTTTAGGCAAAGGATTATTCCATCCACGCCTTGTGGGCAGAACTTTAAGGTAGGCAGTTCTAAGAAGTTCTGCTTTCCTGCTGCGACCAATCATTGCTTTGCTTCTGTCCCGACCCCGTGGCAGGAATCCATTTGGTTCTGCTTCAAAGCGCTGTATTCTGAACAAAAAATCTGATCTGCGAGTGAATCTCCCTAGTAGCCAGCGCAACTCTGGACCGCGGTGCGTCCTCATAGTCACTGACCCAAAATCAGAAGTAATACGGATTTATTTCCGTGTCCTTGATCTTGACAAATGTCCCAGTGCTTTTTCACCTTTTGTTTTGGTTATTTGTACTTTCCAGACTTCCCCTATGGCTGCTTTTGAAGAATCGCTCTCATTTACCTATTCATCCTCTTCACTTTCATTGTCTTCAGCTTTTTGGTGTCACACCTTTCTCTTTCTGACCTTGGTCTCTCTGTTTCAGCCCCCGGTGGCTTTGCCCACATATCACAAAATCGATGGCAAACGCAAGCAAACAAACTTTCAGACTGCTGATCGGGGCATATTTGCTTGCACCTTTCGTGGCTCACGTGCGTATGCAAGTGGACAATTACTTTAAAAGTGCTTGCTAGCAGGATCGTCTTCCAAAAAGTTGAATCTCTAATCTCAACAAGGGCGAAGGGAGCTTTTAGAGGCCACCTTCTGCAGTTATTGCACTTTTGGCATTCACAGGCAAACGTATCACTAGTGTCTCTTTCATTTAGATTGTTTTAGGGTATAAATGTTCTTTTTCTTAATGAATTTTAATTAATGAATAATTCAAATTGGCATTATTTGTTCACCCTCATGTCTTCCCAAACCTGTGTGACTTTCTTTCTTCCCTGAACCACAACATAAAATGTTTTGAAAAATGTACAGCTTGACGACCCTTTCGATTTGGAAAAGACGAGCGTGAACGTTTCCAAAATGTTGTGTTCTACGTAAGAGCTAAAGTGGTTCAAAACAACATAAGCGGTGACAGAATCGTAATTTTTGTTTGCACTGTTTCTTTAAATGTCATTACGGTCTCCTGAGGTTTGCTTGTCAAAGTTCAAACTTTTCCCCCTAGATTCCTCGTGCCTTTGGAATCAGTTCGCCTGCTCGAAAAACAAGTGCATCGCCAAACAATGGCTCTGTGACGGGGAGGACGACTGCGGTGACGGATTGGACGAAAGCGAGGAAATTTGCGGTAAAACTCTGAAGCACGAATATGCATTTAGGCCAGACAATGAAATGGTTTCTCTGAGAGGAAGGATATAAATCATCATGAAAGAGGCGGCAAGAAAAATTGCCCTGCGGTTTCATCATAGTTGCGAATTTATGGCCATGCAGTGCTCCTAACAAATGGGCTCTGAAGAAAATCCCGGGTTTCGCAAAGGTCAAACACAAGCAGATTGTTAAACAAGTCCTTAAGACAATGCTTAACCCTTTTAATTTACTTGAAGGATTATTATTATTTTTTTAAATGCATGAATATTCATTAATGACATGCATGTATAATGACAGCATGTTGGCTTGAGATTGAGATCTCTCTTTCTGACTGTCTCTCTCGGCAGGCTCTGTAACATGCGCCCCTGGCTTGTTCAGTTGCCCAGGATCATACGCTTGTGTACCCAGGAACTGGTTATGCGACGGAGAGAGAGATTGTCCTGATGGCAGCGATGAACTAGCGGTAGCTGGCTGTGGTAATCTCAACCATAATAATATTTCCTCCCACAAAACCTGCAACTTACCTCAAACCAATTACATTGTAGTAATATAATGGCTCTTTTTGGCAATACTAATACAGTTAGTGAATTAATGAATCAGGTAAAGGGTTGGAAACGTTAGATTTTATGAATTTATGTTTTTTATTTAAGCATGAATGCTTGAATTTAGTTGTGTTGACAACTTAAAAAAATAATATATTTTTTTTAGTTTATTTTCATATTTTGTCAAAATATATTTTATTTATTTATTTATTTATTTATTTATTTATTTATTTATTTATTTATTTATTTATTTATTTATTTATTTATTTAGATGTTTGATTTATTAAAGTCAAACATTGTTTTAATTATTTTACTATATTTCTTAGACATAGTAAAAAATAGTATGTCAGTTCATAATGTCAGATTAATGTCAATTCATGCATTTTATTGTTTGTTTGTTTATTTATTTTAGGTCAAATGTTGTTTTAATTATTTTACTATATTTCTTAAATGTAAAAAAAATAGTAATAGCAATGTATGCATTTTATTGTTATTTATTTGTTTGTTCATTTTAGATCATGCATTGCTTTAGTAATTTTACCATATTTCTTAAATGTAAAAAATAGTAATGTAATCAAGGTATTTTGTTTGTTTGTTTGTTTATGTTTGTTTGTTTGTTTGTTTGTTTTGGGTCAAACATTGTTTTAATTAGTTTACTATATTTCTTAAATGTAAAACAAATAGTAATAGCAATTCATGCATTTTATTGTTTGTTTGTTTGTTTGTTTGTTTGTTTGTTTGTTTTAGATCAAACATTATTTTAATAATTGTATTATATTTCTTGAATGTAAAATATTGTAATGGCAATACAGGCATTGTATTTATTTAATTGTTTGTTTGTTTTAGGTCAAATATTGTTTTATTATTGTACTATATTTCTTAAATGTAAAACAAATAGTAATAGTGATTCAAGCATTTTATTGTTATTTATTTATGTGTTTGTTTTTTAGGTCATACATTGCTTTAATTATTTTACTATATTTCTTAGATGTAAAAAATAGTAATAGCAATCCAGACATTTCATTTTTATTTAAAATGTTATTTATATTTTATTCTATACAATGCACACTAATTAACACCACTGTTGGATTTGAAGGTGCCAGATTTAGCTGAAGTGTCGACTTTTCATCTGCTGTCGTTGAGTTTTCTGACTCAAACTAAATAATTGGGGATTTTAGACAAGTCTCAGCTGTCTATTATATCCTCATTTTATCCCAGCACATAACTAACTTCCTATCTGTTCCTGTTCCTCTCTTTAATAAGCTCCAAACAACACGTGCACTGAAAGCACATTCCAGTGCCGGAACCAGAACTGCGTCCCGCGGCGTTTTGTGTGTGACCATGACGACGACTGCGGAGACGGTTCTGACGAGTCTCTTGAATGCGGTAAGCAGCTCCTGTTTCTCGATCCATTAGTTTCTGCCGAAAACGGCCATCCCTTTGCGCCCTGTTTAATGTGGTCTAATTATGTTGGCACAACATTAATTGGACGTTTCAATGGTTGGAATGCATGAACGACTTCGTGTGCCATACCTCGGATCTAAGAATAAACATGTTAGCGCATAACAATTAACTTAATTATATCTGTTCAGCTTTTGTGTTGTTAAATTGAAAATGAATCTCACAAACCTGTCCAGCTCACATTTCACTACAAAATTGTATGAGAAACTTTTTTTATTATTATTCACCATAAATTAAAGTGAGTTCAATAAATACCATCATGATGTATTAATCCAATATAAATTAAATAAATATATGCATGTTTTATCTAATTTGGTAATACAACTTTTTTGGGGGTAAAGTGCTTAGTTATCATTAAAATAATACCAAAATACAACATTTCTATGGTCTAAAATGTGATTTATTAACTTTATTGGCCTTATTTGTTTGTTTTTACAGTATTTATTGCAACTTTTTTCTATTAATGTGACTTTAAATCTTGCAATGGGACTCTAAGTGTGACTATTTCTCGCAATTGTTATTTTTTTCTCGCAATATGACTTTATATCTGTCAGTGTGTCTATTTTTCGCAAGTGCTTTTTTGTTCTCGCAATATAACTTTATATCGGTCAGTGTGACTATTTCACACAATAGTTATTTTTTTCTTGCACTATGACTTTATATCTGTCAGTGACACTATTTTTTTGCAATATATATATATATATATATTTTTTTTTTTTTTTGCAATATGACTATATCTGTAAGTCTGACTATTTCTCGCAATAGTTTTTTTTTCTCGCAATATGACTTTATATCTGTCAGTGCGACTATTTTTTACAGTTTGCTACTTTTTTTTCCGTAATTGCGACTTTTTTCTCATGATTGTGACTTTGTAAGTCCCATTTTTGACTTTATATCTCAGTGCCTTTTTTTGTAATTCTCATAATTTTAACTATTTGACTTTAAATCTTAAAATGTTTCACATTTTTCTGCGACTTCCTCGCAATTGTGATTATTTTTTGCAATATGTCGTTATTTCTACCAATGTGACTATTTCTTAATGTTTTGCAGTTTTGTGTTTGTTACCATATAACAATGTGACTTGTTTCTCTTAACATCACTATTTCTTGCAATTTTGACTTTTCACAATATGATTTTATATCTTGCAATGTGACTTTCTCACAATTTGCGACTTTATCCTCTCGAGTTTGTTCCCCATAACTGTGACTTTATATCTTACAGTGACAATATTTCTTGTAATATGGTGACTGCATTCATATTTGAAACAGTAACTGATGTAACTTTTTCCCATGTCGTTTTAAAGTCTTTGACATTCCCTTCCTGTCACACTCTTTCTCTCCAGAGTATCGTTTATGCAAAGAGGAGGAGTTCCGCTGTGCAGACGGGCGGTGTTTATTGAGAGCCCAATGGGAATGTGACGGCTTCCCCGACTGTCTAGACCAATCAGACGAGCTGCCACTCAACCCAAAGTGTTCCGCTGCAGGCGAGTCCCTCTCATGTGTCACGCACCCCATTTGACTGACAGGTTCCATGGTTCTGTCCCATATGGGATTTGTCAGAACACCTGGCCCTCCCCGTTTGCATCTTGTACCCCTGCCAGTACCACCTGAGGTGGGCAGGGAGGTGCTGATGAAACTGGTGCGTCGCTGTTCTTCAGTTTTTGGTTTCAGGGCAAACATATGCCATTAATGTTAACAGATGCCATTACTGTTCCCAGCCAAGCTCATTAAGAAACATTTTATGTTCATATTTCTGAGGGGAAATTCAATTTAGATGTTTACAACATGTTTACTGTACAACTTTAAAAGACTAATTTGACTTGGACCAGTAGACAACCATCTAGTAACATTCTAATAACCAACCTCAACACCCTAGCAAGTGCATAGAAACATACTAAAAAAAACACCCAGAATATCCTTGCACCTGGATAGTAACTCTATGTAGGTCATACACTGTAAAAAATAAAAAAATTAAAAAAAGACAAACAAGTTATGATAACATACACTATATTGGCAAATGTTTTGGGACACCTGCCTTCACATGAACTTTAATGACATCCCATTCTTAATCCATAGGGTCATCATTATCATTATTATGAACTCTTCTGGGAAGGTTTTCCACAAGGTTTAGGAGTGTGTTTATCGGATTTTTTGACCATTCTTCTAGAAGCACATTTGTGAGGTCAGGCACTGATGTTGGGCGAGAAGGCCTGGCTCGCAGTCTCCGCTCTAATTCATCCCAAAGGTGTTCTATCGGTTTGAGGTCAGGACTCTGTGCAGGCCAGTCAAGTTCCTCCACACCAAACTCCCTCATCCATGTCTTTATGGACCTTGCTTTGTGCACTGGTGCTCAGTCATCCTGAAAGGAGCCATCCCCAAACTGTTCCCACAAATTTGGGAGCATGAAATTGTCCCATATGTCTTGGTATGCTGAAGCATTAAGAGTTCCTTTCACTGGAATTAATGGCAACTCGGCGCAACTCGGCCGTCATTATGTTCAGCCCCGCCCACCAACTCTATACACGATGTGATTGGCCCGACCAGAGTTTGGCGTTTACAGCTCAGAAGTGTATTGAGAGTTGCTTGACGACACTCGCGGCATATTAGATTTGCTGCCGCTAGGGTGCATCTAGATTTCTAGGCTATGACTCTACTGCTCTAGATTCCAGTGGAGCCGTGCTTTACACCACTGCATCCGACACTTTGCATTGCACTTGGTGATGTAAGGTTTGGATGCAGCTGCTCGGACATGGAAACCCATTCCATGAAGCTCTCTACGCAATTGTTCTTGAGCTAATCTGAAGGACACACGAATATGAAGGTATGTAGCTATTGACTCTGCAAAAAGTTGATGACTTGTCTGTCTAAGCATGTGCTGACCCCGCTCTGTGATTTTAGTGGCCTACTACTCCGTGGCTGTAGAATATTTAGTAGTGAGGAAATGTCACAAATGGACTTATTGCACTAGAGGCAACCTATCATACTACCACGCCTGAATTCACTGAGCTCCTGAGAGCGACCCACTCCTTTACAAATGTTTGTAAAAGCAGTCTGCATGTCTAGGTGCTTGATTTTATACACCTGTGGCCATGCAAGTGAATGGAACACCTGAATTCAGTGATTTGGAGGGGTGTCCCAATACATTTGGCAATATAGTGTATGAATATGCATTGCTTTAACTCATCAAAATAAGTTAACAGGTTAAGTTTTACAAGATTCAACTCATTTTTTTTTTTCATTTCAATGTAATTTAAGTTGAAATCAAACTCAAACATCTAAGTTGATTGTACTTAAAAATGTTTTGCATGTTTTGCTACATGCTACTGTCCACTCAGAACACCACTTGAGTTCATTATCATCTGATGGTTTTGTCCATTTCTGTCTCTCCTTTTCTCTCTCTCGCTGCTCCATGTTTTAGAAAGTTTGTGCAATGGGTCGGTTTTCATGTGCGCAAACGGCCGCTGTGTTCCACTGGGGAGCGTGTGTAATCAGCATGACGACTGCGGGGACCGATCGGACGAGAGGAACTGCCACGTTAATGAGTGTTTAAACCGTAAAGTCAGCGGCTGTACCCAGGACTGTCAAGACCTACCCGTGGGATACAAGGTGTGTGAGAGAGCACATTTTTCTTGCTGTACGAGGTTTTTCTTTCCACAAATTAAGTGTCTGGTTCAACTTGAGGTCCGTTCCGCACTAAAAACATCCCGAATTGGAAATGAGAGATGAAACGACGGTGTACGAATGCGAAAGAATGCTTTTGTTGGTCCAGCAAATCTTCGGTGATCCTCATTAGCAGGCTTTAGCAGCTACGGCAATATTGAAAAAGTCTGCGCAAACAAATCGTTCAAAGTAATAATATACACTTTTACATTCCGCAGAGGTTTATAGTACTTAGCGCAAAATCTTTGGAAACCGGTATGATCCCCTTTCCAGTCATTTTAAAATTTTGAACCGGTGAATGTATAAACAAGTGTGCTAAAATGTGTATGCTGGATATTTAGAGCTTGAGAAAATCAGTTGATTTGGTGAACAGCAGGAGAATGACATGTAAGGCACAGTGTTTTTCAGTGGGAGTAACACACGCACACACACACGCACGCACGCACACACACAGTGAGTGGCAGATCGAACAGCCTCATTTGGCAGACGTCTCAGAATACTGGCCCGGTCCTTTGACAGCCACACTGACTTTAAAAACAGGCAGTCAAGGGCACAGCGGCCCCAAACGTACAGTAGTTTAGTGTTTCTTGCTTATTTTAACTTTAACTTTAACAGAGCATAATTCAAATATAAAGCATAATTTTAATGAGGGACTAATGACTAAACTAATGATCTAGAAACGTTGTAAACATCGCTTTGTTTCACTGCTCACTTCCTGTCCATTAATTTCTTATTAAGTAAATTTGCCATTGTCATATTTCACCCCAAAAAATAAACCATAAAAATGTATTAATAAAATAATATTAATAAAATAAATACAGTTTTATATATATATATATATATATATATATATATATATATATATATATATATATATATATATATATATATATATATATATATATATATATATATATACATACACACACACACACACACACACACACACACACACACACACACACACACACACACACACACACACACACACACACACACACACACACACACATTTGGCTTTTTATGACAAATAAGCATTAATAAGCATTAATTTTGGATTGCAATTTTTTTATACTATTAAGAATATTTGCTTTATATATTATAAAATATAAAATATGTATTTCTTTAGTTATTTTTTATTTATATAACAATATTAATAATAATAATTTGCATTTATTTTATTTTGTAAGAAATTTTACATGTTAAATAAATATAATTGAAATATAATCGCATAACATTTTAAAACAATTGAATTATACACAAATATATACAAACATATATAAAATATTAATATTAAGAGAGAGAGGGACAGACTTGCAAACAAACATTTGCTTTGCACTTATTTACTTAATTTTACTTATTATAATTTATCAAAATAATATATGAAATAAATGCTAATAACTACTATAAAAATATATTAATATTAATAATATTTTACATATAATTTTAGATTGTAATGGTTTATATATATATATATATATATATATATATATATATATATATATATATATATATATATATATATATATATATATATATATATATATATATATATATAAACCATTACAATCTAAAAATATTATTAATATATATATATATATATGAATCTGAGGGTGCAAAAAAATCTAAATATTGAGAAAATTGAAAAAGTCCAAATTTACCATTGTGACTTGTAACTGGTTTTGTGCACCAGGGTCAGAAATAATTCAAATATAAATATAATTGTATTATATTTACAATAATTGTTAATGTTTTAAAATGTTTGGTCTAAAGAAAATTGTTTTAGTGTGTTATCTTTTAAAGTGTTTTAAATTGTACATTTCTTTTTTGTATATAACAATTGATTTGAAATAACCCACACGTTCTTGCCCGATTAAGAGTCATCCACGAATATGTTTGTATTTTTTCTAGTGTGCATGCTGGCCGGGGTTTCGCCTGAAAAACAACGGCAGGACTTGCATCGACGTGGACGAATGTTCGGAGGACTTTCCCTGCAGTCACCAGTGCATCAACACCTATGGATCTTTTCACTGCCTGTGCGCCGACGGGTACCAGCGTCCCGCCAGTAACCCGCACAGCTGCAGATCTCTCTCAGGTACCTCTGCTCTGTTCAGCAGCACAGGTGCGGATTAGCTCCTGTGGACCCTCACAAAGATTTCACTGTCATACTTGTGCAGAAACACCCCACACGGCGAGAACGCACATACTGAGCCTTGTTGCGACTTATTTTTAGAGGAAAGCAACAGGAGGTTGAAGACAATTAGTTCTTCAGCTGGAGATGAGCTCTGATTGGCTAAGAGCAGATCCAGGTGTGACATATGGCATCTGCCTCGAGTTATTTACTGTATAAAAGAAAGTCAGATTTACATACTCATTTAGTGCTTGCTCACAAACACCACTGACACACAAAGAAGCCAGCCACTCACAAAAACTGCCAAAGTGTACAAGGATTGCATTTTTGACATGGTACTATGGCAATACCATGTTGTTGTTTTTTTTTTAAATATCCTATTTTATATATCATATAATATCATATTTTCCACAATTTTATATTAATTACCTATTTTATAAATAATATAATAATCATAATGACTAGGGGTGTAACGATACACTTGTGTCACGATTCGATATGTATCTCGATACTAAACTCACAATACGATATGTATCCCAAAATAAAATTAGTTTTTTTTTTTTTTTACTTTTTTATTATTATATATTATTATTTGTGTTTTATTATCAGGACCCACAAATATTCCCCCATTGCATTATTATACATTATATTAAACATTATGTATAGTTGTTGTATGATTCTATGCAGTGTTGGGAAAGTTACTCTAAAACGTAATTAATTACCAGTTACTAATTACATCTTCAATAGTGTAATTATATTACTGTACAAATTACTCTCTCCAAAAAGTATTTAATTACTTATTACTAATTACTTTTTAATTACTTTCGAAATCCTAAATCAACCTCGAGTTAAGCAAATCAAGGTTAGACATGAAATGGCTCTTTTAATTCATTCAAATACATAATATAAAACAACATAAATTACTCTTATTAACTGACCAAAGTATTAAAAATGTGAGGAGGATACATAAAAACATGCATTTTAAAGTAACACTCTAAAAAATGCTGGGTTGTTTTAACCCAATGTTGGGTCAAATCTGGACTAACCCAACAATTGGGTTGTTTTAACCCAGCGATTGGGTTGTTTTAACGCTGCGGTTGGGTTACGACAACCCAATCGCTGCGTTAAAACAACCCAATTTGCTGGGTTTGTCCATATTTGACCCAACATTGGGTTGTAGACTTGTGTAAGACTTTAAATGTTTATGTTAAGCCCACTATTGAACTATGTAGAATTATATTTAGTATCTAGTTCAGTTACATCAGAAGTAACTGTAATTAAATTACAGAAAAAATAAGGGTAATCCCTTACTTTACTTTTTCAAGGAAAAAACAATTAAATTACAGTAACTAATTACTTAGTAACTAATTACACCCAACACTGATTCTATGTAATAAGATTATTAATGTAATAATGTCAGTGAAACTCTAAACTTTCAATTTTTTTCCTCACGCATTATTCACGCAATCCGTCACATTCTAATCGCAAGAAAGCTCGTCGGAATGACCGCTCTCAAACTATAAACGTTTAGTTCATCCAATAATTTTAATTCTGCATTTACTGCCTCTCATGTTGTTTTTGCACATCACGTCAATCATTCGAACGTCCGTGTTTACTACAGTATGTGCGTCGTGATAAATATATTCATCAAATAAAGCCATTGTGTCTCTTCAGAAGACTTGAAGGCTAAAGAAGATCTGAATTAGACACTCGATTAGTTATTTTTACATGCCTTTATGACATTCTTTGCATCTTTTAAGTTTGAGTAGCCTGACAAGCCAGACCCACATCAAGATGTTTGGTCTGGAAACTCACCATAGACAGGGCTCAATCCGAGGGGCGGGATAAATGGTTGTCTTTCAAACTCCCTCTGCACGCGATAGGATAGCGCTACAACCAACCAGAGCAACATGAAGGTGAAGCAGAGCTTGTTGATAGATTAAACATTTGCCGTATCCGGTCAGCAAAACTCAGAACACATCTTCCCTTTTTAAGAATGACTTCAGTGCTGTTCTTTGTTCTTTTCTCAGAGAAAAGCTTAACTCCAAGTCTTCCAGAATCACAGTCAGAGCTGATTCAAAAGACCGCCGCCGTTCGCCAGTTTCTGTGTTTACTAGAAGCACGCAAACGCAACTCGGCCGTCGTCATTATGGCCCCGCCTGCCGACTCTATACACGATGTGATTGGGCCGTCCAGATTCTGAGGAATACAGCTCAGAAGGGTATTGAGAGTTCCTAGATGACACTTGCGGGCAAATTAAAATTTGCTGCTGCTAGGGTGCGTCTAGATTTCTAGGCTAAAGTTTGAGAGGAATGGACTTTAAAAATGGAGGGACATACATCCCTCAGGTTTCATAAAAAATATCTTCATTTGTATTTGGTAGTTAATTGTATTTGTATTTTATTTTTGTATTTTAGTATTTGGCATTGCGTCGGGTGTATGATAGGGCCCAAAATCTTCTACGGTGAATTGCTTTATCTTTTTAAAGTGTCTTAATATCAACCCTGTTACCATGATATTGTATAATTAACAATTGATGTTTTTTTTTTTTTAAATAAGATATAATTAAAAGTATTAACAATTATTTAATATTTAAAATAATAATGTTTTGAAGATGATTTATCTAAAGAAATTTTTAAAGTGTCTTAAAATATCAACCCTGTTGTCATATTACATAGTGAAAAATGATTTTTTTTTAAAGTAATATATAAAATTTTTAATCTAATTACATATTAAAAATATTTTTTTATGTTATGTGTAAAAAAAATCAAGTTTTTTCCTTTTATCTGTTAAAAGTATTTTAAACATCAACACCGTTACCATGCTATTGTAAAGTGAACAGTTATATTAATTTCTTAAATGTTTTAAAAACATTACCGATTATTGTAAATGCAATACAATTATATTTATATTTTAATTATATTACTAAAAAAATAAAATGGTTCACTATACAATATCATGGTAGCAGGGTTGATATTTTAAGACACTTCAAAAAAAATAAAATGCAATTTTAACAAAACATTATTAATATATATATATATATATATATATATATATATATATATATATATATATATATATATATATATATATATATATATATATATATATATATATATATATATATATAAATAATATATATAAGTAATGTTTTGTTAAAATTATTTTTTATTTTTTATTTTATTTAATTTTTGAATTATTTTATTTACATTTTGTTTTAAAAATAATACATAAAATTACATTTTATTTTTTGAAGTATCTTAAAATAATTACATTTTTTTATTACTTAAAATTATTGTATAGTGAACAATATTATGTTTTAGTAAAATAAT